>NW_011887830.1:405131-408712 GCF_000806365.1 Fopius arisanus
TGTTAACGAAAACTGTCGAAAAAAAATTCTACGCGACAACAACCTTAAAAGAACAAACGCGCGATACAGCGCACTGTAATTATTTGAATCGTCATTAAAAATTGGTAATTTAAGGCCCGGGTGGACTATCTATCGAACGTCGACTTTTGGTTTTATCTTATCTTTTTACCCTGAAATACATTAAAATTTGGGATTAATTTTGGGTTGCGGGAAGCACTTGAATGGACATGAAAAAATAATGAAAAAAAGAGAGGATAAATTATTGAAGGGCGCACAAAAAAAAATTACTAAAAAAAATGGATAATTCAGACCGGAATTTGAACCTGCGATCTCAGTAATCCGTAATTTGAATGAATGCAGGACTAGTACTAATATTGTGTTTCATTTGAATATATCGGAAATATTGTGGAATTATAAGTTCTCTCGATTCATCATTTATTCATAAAAAATGGATATTTATTCATAAAATGGCCGCAAACTGTTGAAAAGACATCTAAAACGATTGCGAAATTATCCACTTTAATTTTTTTATTCAAAATAGTAATAATAATAATTAAACTATCCTTTCATTATCACTTTTTTAGAATAAATAACCATAAAGAGGATCTCCGATGATTTACTTATGCTCATCGTCTCGTACCACATTATTTATTGAAAATCGAGGAATAAAAAACATGATTGATGCTCTCCGGAAATCGATTCTGTGTATCATATTACGAAATAGATCTTCGAGAAATACTTAAGCAAGGCGACGATGTCGTCCATTTTCTTTTGGTGTCTCGAAAAAAGTAATTTCTTACTTTTAACGGGAATTGAATCTTGCGAGTCACGCGATCGGACATGAAAAGCCCTAAATTCTGTTCTCAACCAATACCCGACAATTGTTATTAATTATCTCGGAAATTCAGCCAAGGTTTTATATCTCATGCGAATATTTCCACGATATAAAAAGCCTAGACCCTAGAAAAGTGACGTGAATTATTCTTTTGGTGTTTTTTCGTTGTCCCTTTGGGATAATTTTCCCCAGAAGTGGTTCCGTTAGACCTTTTTTCATTAAAATTTTCTTTTCACCAATAAGTGCTTTTGCCGTAAGTGCTTTTTGCGAAGATATTTTGACTGAAGATTTTTTTACCTCGAGTTCTCTCAAAAGTGTCAGATTTTTTTATTCAAGTGCTTGAGACGAACGCCGAGAAAAATAATTTCTCTACCCAATAATATTTACTAAACATAAAAAAATATATTTGGTATTAATAAATCTTATGGGAGTATGTATATATATACTCATGTACATATATCTATTATATACTATATCTATATATATATATTATTGACTAAAGAAAATTTGTTTCTCGCTGTAGTATGGAGTGTATGTGTACACTGAGAGAAATATTCAATAAAAATTACGTGTATTTTCCATAATTCTGGAGCGAAATGTGATTGTCGGAAATTTTACGGAGCTGTCACGTAATTTTTATCTAAAGTTACGGAATTTTTTCGCAGTGTTCCGTAATTTTAATCTGATAAATATTTAGTATCGGTGAAAAATAACGATACCGTCACTTAAATTTTTCGAATCAACTCCCTAATCGGTAAGTGAACTGAAAGTTCCGTAATTTTTACTAAATATTTCTCTCCATGTACACCGAGAAAAAAAATTTCTTTACCCAAGAATATTTACTAACCACAAGAAAATATATTTGGCATTAGTAAGTCTTATGGGAGTATTTACACAGTGATCGCCAGATACTTGAGAAAAGAAAATATTCTTGACAAAAATATTTTTTTTTCCAAGTGTAGAGTAGTAAATAAAGTGAAAAATTGTTAGCACAATATCTGTTCATGTGATGGTCTCTGGTATCTTGAAAATGTCGTAAAGACTCGGTTTATGGGGGCGGATGAATTGAAAATTGAACTAACACGTTCCGTCACATGGAAATTTTCGTCAATTGTCAGCAGCACCGACGAGCTTTCGCCGGATGTGAAATCGATCGGGCCAGGCTGGGCTTTTGTTTCGACTCCCCTTGAAAGGCTTTTCATAGCAGGACGATTCCGAAATGAGGCAATCGTCCACTGTCCATTCAACTCTCGCTTCCCTCCTGCAGTCCCTTTTTTGTGAATACATCCAATCTCTCTCTGTTACATACAATAAACCGAACTACCATTCGCTCTCTTTCAGTTGCGAAACGCTTCGAAACTGATCGAAAAATTATGAGCGATTAATACCCTGCGCGTTTGCATTCCTTTATTCTCGGGTCTGTCATCAATTTTATTGTTGCTCTTTTTTTAACCAGTGGGGAGATTTTATTCTCGTTGTTTCTCGTCAATTTCAAAGTTTTACTTTATGCATCGATGTGTCGGACAATTGAGGTACACGGAGATAAATATTTTGTAAAAATTACGGAACTTTCAGTTCATTTACCGATTACGGAGTTGATTCGAAAAATTTAAGTGACGGTATCGTTATTTTTCACCGATTATTCAGATTAAAATTACGGAACACCGCGGAAAAATTCTGTGACTTTAGAGAAAAATTACGTAACAGTTCCGTAAAATTACTCCAGAATTACGGAAAATACACGTCATTTTTATTGAATATTTCTCTCAGTGTAGGGAATATCGGTATTGAGAATATTTTACATGACCGAGAGAGACAAGGTCTCCCATTACAAGAGTCTATCCTCATATCTTCTAAGGAGGCCTCTTAATTAATTAAAGTAATTTAATCTATTGCAGGAACGTCTAATGATTATTTGATAATTTATTCATTCTGGTTTCACTTTTTCATTTCTATATGCAGAGAAATAAAGAAAAATTACGGAATATTTCATGTAATTCGCCAGCGATAATTGCCTTCAGGGAATAAATCTGGAAATTTCAGTAAATTTTCGGGTTCTATCACCGAAAAAATACGAAAAAGTCACGTAATTTTTCTGGAAGTTTCAAAATCGAACGAAACTTCAAGACTTATTATGCCTCAGAACATAAAAATTCCTACATATTCACAGAAAAATTATGGAACGTTCCGTAAAAATTTCCCTCTCACTCATCCTCGGACGGAGGAGTAATTTTTACGGAACAGATCATAAAATTCATGTGATGATTACTTCACTTACAGATTACGTGAAATGTTCCGTAATTTTTCTTGAATATTTCTCTCCGTGTATGAATCCATTGCAATACAGTATTATTGAACAAGATGGAGGCAATCAGGAATGCGATCAATGCGTTTAATATTTTATTTACCACAGGAATAATTTTACAAAATCCTAAACTAACGACTTTTACAACTACTTATCTATGAGATTAAATGTCCTATTCTAAAAGTCTAAAAGGAACACGCTTGACACAATCGATTATCTCGAAAATCTCGAAATCATGAAGCCACGATTCCCTATTGGTCCACCTAAAATGGCGCGAGATTACAAAAAGTCGAAACTCCCCTACAGAAATTATTTCACACCCGCGCGCAGGCGCGCGATACGGATTCTCATTTTCCGAAAAATCTGGGGAAAAAACACTGACAGCAATCCGAGCCAAAAATACTTGAATCAAATCCAAAAATCTAAAAAATAATATAAAAA
>NW_011887830.1:408987-413363 GCF_000806365.1 Fopius arisanus
GAATAGTTATGAAATAAGAGAACATAACAAGCTGAATACCCTCTGAATTTCTATGGCCCATACATTGTTATAGCAAGCCCCATAATTCTCGTCGTCTGCAGTTTCAATTGGATATCGTCATGACAAAAATAGGAAAAAAAAATTAAACACGTGGGTTATGGATTTTTTGACTCGCGAGATTGTAGACCTCGCCTGCAGCGCGCGGTACAACCCACCGGGGAGGCAAAAAATCTATTACGCACTTGTTGCGTAATATACTATTCTCATCATCATGTGCACATTTTTTCATTATTTTACGAAGAGCCTTTGGGGTTGTAGATAATGGAAAGTTTCGAAAATTCTTTTTATTAATTCGATTTATTAACCTAAAGGACGCATTGGATTATGGACAGGAATTAGTAAATAATAAAATTAAATAAAAAATTATGATTTTATTTAAATTTCAATTATTATGATTAAAATTGAAATTAAATAAAAAAATATTATTTTATTTAAATTTCAATTATTATTACTATTAAAATTAAAATTAAATAAAAAATCATTATTTCATTTAAATTTCAATTATTATTATTAAAATTGAAATTAAATAAAAAATTATGTTTTTTGTGCACCCATAACAAGTGCTCTCAATAGGTCGCCCTTCGTCCAAATTTTGAGACAATCTTGAAATAGAAATATTTCAGATTAATTTTTTACCCTGAGGATTATAATTAAATTTCTCAGGGAAATATACATGCATACGTTATTTTTCTTTAGGATAAGGCCCAACTGCTCGAGGTCTCAGAAATATACACGAGATACCATTAATTTCTGAATCTTCATCATACATTAAATTCTGAGGTATTAATTGGGTAGGGATGGAAGCTGGCAGAGGAAGGGTGGAAAAGGGACTGTTAGGTAGAAGGGAATTGACAAAATCTATTTGAGCTTTCGGAGAAACGCGGGAGACGGACAATAGCCGAGACCTCTTGGGTCTGTAGACACGAACAGGTGGAGAGTCCCGCTCAATGACTTCTCTCTTTCTACTGAGAATTTCTGAAATAGTCCATCCCCCTACTTTCAGATAAGAACCCTCTAACTTATCCCTTTTTTTGTGTTGACGACTCGAGAATCTTTTCGTTGTACCAAAAGCGAATGCGTGTACCGAAAGTGGTTAGCCTTACCCTTTTCCTAGATAAGAGTTGAAAGACTTCAATTCATAAATGTAAAAAAGCATTATGTCGAGAAATGTTGAGAGGCGAATATACTTTATTATTAATTAAGACGAAATCCCCGGGAGTTACTTATTTCACCCCTTTCCTCCCTTTTCAGGCTCCTCCCTTTTTCCTCCCCTTTTCCTCCTTCAAATATTATATTCATCAATATTTTATATATTTTAAGAATATGAATTATCATGAGAGTAAGTTATTGAATTAAAAGACTTATTCGTATCGTGGACAGCGAAGGAAAAATACAATTCCTCAGTAAATCTTATCGAGTGAATTATTATTATTATTACATACTCTTGTGCTCAAGATTTTTCAGAAGAATTTCTGAACTTGATTCACACCTTTCCCTGAGGTACATTTCTAATCCCACTATTTACATCTTTGTAATGATAATTATAATTGATTTGTTACAGAAGAATTCTCGACAATGCGTTGAATCAAAATAAATACTACATTGAGGGGAGAATGAATCTGACATCGCATTTGCTGCTACTCACAGGTAATTGAAAATCAAAATACCGTTATATTTTGCGTTGAATCCTGATGATAAACATCGTATCGGAGGTATCAAAAAATGCTGAGCAGTTTATTGAACTTTAAGTGGAATCGTGATGAATTTAAGATAGACAGGCATTTTCTCCGTATTTTCTTAACGTTTTTTGTTAGACAGTTACCAAGTTATCTCAGAGAATCAACTTCGAACATCATTTCGGACCTCAGCAATGGCGTTATATTAAGTTGCAGTGAGTTGTTCCAATCTTTGAGTTTATAACGGATGGTTGTTCTGAAACTTTTGATGGAAAAATTGTGGCGGCGGGCTTCGTTAAATTTACTTTGTCGATGTTTCAGATTTTACATCATCACTTTCAAGTGAAACAAAGATACGACTGTATAAAATATATAATTATAGTACCGCCGAAGAGACGACTTCACATGACGAATTAATTAAATATTATTCATTATTTTTTTTTTTTTAGAATTTAGAATTAGAATTTTATTTCCTTTGATGTTACAAATGGTTTTTCTTTGTTTCACATCTCCACTTGCCTTACCCTAAATACCTCCACTCTTTTCTCATATACTTTCTTATAGTATTTAACAAATCTTAAAAATTGGTGATTATTCATTATATAATATTGTACAATATCGGATAATAATCGTTATAATATTGTATATCAGATAACTATTGTTTCTATTTAGCACCTCTTATTATTAGTGCACACTGTGCACTAATTAATTACTCGTCGATGGAGCCCCTCTTCATTAAGGATTTATTGCTCTCGGTATACAGGATAAAATTGATAGATCGTTTCCGAAAAATGGCGAAGATTATTCTGTGCTATTCGGTTCAAACATTTATCTTCGCGTTTTTGCGGTATACTGGGATACAATGGATCAATTTTCACTTTCATGAAGAAGTCTTTGATTTTTTTATTGAGCTCAACCAACTTCTCTCATCCATGTTTAATAGAATAATTTAATGATTGAATGAGTAACAGATTATATTTTATATTGAATTTATATTGGATTATGGAGATCGAAATAAATGAACACTTGGAGAATTTTTAAGACTGAGAATTATTATTAAAAATTATAAGACTCTAGGCAATCAAGAGGTACTTTACTGAACGAAGACTTACAACGAACTAATTAAACATTACTAGTGAGGCCTACGTTAAACTCCTCTCCAGAGGGTAATATAATTTCTCCTTCCACTCTTAACCCTTGGATTTTTCTTTTTTGACCTTCTCTGGTCACCAGATGTATTTTGGGAAAAATCCGCAATTCACTTTCCCTTTTTTTTGTTATAACATAAAAGAAAGGTTCCACAGCAACAAAGAAATAAATATTTCCTAAATCCCGAGATCCAAGTAATTAATTAAAATTAATCAGTGAATCCTTAAAATATCGAGTAATCAATCGATAAGAGAGTAAGCCATTTTAGAATATTACCTGACATTTCAGGAACTCTGCATGATTCAGAATCCCACAAAGTGAGAATAGGGAGATAGAAAAAAAATGATACCAATACTCTATATATTGGACAAAAATCGATACATGAACTCGCGCAGGACGGAGGCGAGTGCAACTAGAACGGGTGTACCAATGCGTCTCTATTGCTCCTACGTCAACGTCTCGGCCAGTATTTTGCTGGAAAAAGCATTGTCCATAGATATAAGAGTAATATCGGACACCTCCGATTTTCTGTCGCCATCGTGACGAAGTTCCAACGAAATTTTTCTAATTCAGAGATTTTTCCTCTTGCAGTCTATTTCATCTCATGATCGAAATAAATAATTCGTATTGAGTATTCACTTATGGGCGTATCAAATTTATTTTTGGGAATTCTGTTTTGGTGTCATTAATTTTGAGCAACGGAAATAGAAGGGATGACTAGCGAAAGGTCATTCGGTATGTGCCCTAGGAATTCAGATTAGTAATCTGATCGTAAGGGGAGTTATTCCAATTTTTTTTAACTCTTTTTGGAAATTTATCAGACTTCAGGAGAAAAATATCTTGAAAACGGTTGATAAATAGTTCATGAATAAATTAAAAATACGGAATACTAATAGAAACAAGTTTTATCTTTTTAATTATTTAAATAATGAATTATACTGAATGTTAGAAATAGCGCCGAGACTGAACCCATTAAAAATTTAAATGTATGGAAATTAATTTGGAAATTAGAAAAGTTAATGGCAATGCGAGATACCTGTCGGGTTATGGTTTGTTTATGATAAAGTTTCTATAACTTTGTTTTAAAGAGAAAGACCGGTTCTTCATTCAGTCGGTACATTTTTTGTAACAAGGTTCCCGAAAGAAAGAGAGGTATTAAATTCTAATTAAAAGTTTTCACGGACGGGGTGCACTAACAAAATAATAATCATAAACAAATGTTGAAAAAACCGAAATCTGAGTTGGTAGTTTTATTCTAATTATTGCCAAATTGGTTCTCTCTGAAATGTTCAAGGGAGGAGACGCATCTTACCGTTTCCCGGTTTTGAGTGGTTTGAAAGGATAAGGAAAAGAACGGCATTTTCCTATGGCCAATGATAGCCAGAAAATTCGAAATTTTCAAAAAAGTATCAGGGGAACATGAAAATCAAAGAGGTATTCACTGAAATTTAAAAATGAAAAAATTTGTGAAAATGTATCAAGGGAGCATGA
>NW_011887830.1:414323-419491 GCF_000806365.1 Fopius arisanus
TTCCCCCTCCGTACATTCCTTCTACTGTACAATCCCACGCTCTATTACTGTCGCCCGGAAACTCTTTCTTTTCTCTATCGTCAGATTCTAATATTAGCGTTCTGTTTGATCGGCTCTGCAAATAAAGTACAGAGGAACGAATAGAAATATATGAAAAGAGATTCAATAGCTCAATTTTTACAGTATCTGTCAATGTAATACTTTAATGCATTCCACAATGATTTTCTAAAAGCCGCAGATATAGAATTGATTGCAAGATAGTTAACTGTTATTATGATATTTTTCATATTTCATCGTCATCCCAAAAAATGGGTGGTGATACGAGAAATTTATAGATCAGTTGGTACACCTGTTAGAGTGTATAATTTCATAACCTTGCCGATCTGTACCGAGGAGGATTGGGGTTCCCCCAATTTTTTGACGTCTAATAAACATAATCGAGGGAGCAAAGCGCCAGATGGGGCTACGGGAAGACTTAGAATTCCCAGGGGAGTAGGAAGAGTACTTTATTCCTCAAGAAAATCCCGCGACGAATTAATCCGAATTAAATGTTAGAAATTTATTTCTAAATCAGTCATTGAACCCGTGTCTGATTTCCGTGTGGTCCAAAATTATTTCAGGTTTAATTGAAATAATTAATTGTCTTGTTTAGGAAATCTTCAACGACTTCTATGTCTTACACCTTCTACCGCGCAATCTCTTTCGCTCTGATTATTTCATACATTTTATTGTTTAATAGAAGAAAATTGCAACAGAAATAAAACGTAAAATTCGAATGTAATACAGCTAGGCAAAACATGGAAAAAGCACTTCAGAATTGAGAAACTGATAAAAGTGCCATGAAGTTTAAGTCGCGGTTGGAAACAGCAGATAGAAACTAAATAATTGATTTCATGAATTATTTCTGTTACTCCTTGGTTCCTATCGGAAATCAATCTCCGAGGACTCAGTATCAAGCAGATATTTTCATCTCAGGTCACATCATTTTTATGCTTCGTCACCAATTCTTTTTTCGCATATTCACTCAAGTATTTGATAAAAGACCACTATAATTACTTAATTATAATTAATAGCTCGACGAACTCTGTTCAACATTACCCTTATAAGTCATTCTAATCACTTCATAATAAATTCAATTCAACGGAAAATCTAATGTCAAGCAATTATTAGATAATAAATAATTATTTATAGTTTTTGGTAATGCAGAGTTGTTTTTTCACGAAATTTATGAAAAACTATGGAGTACTCTCGAAACCGGTACCTCAATCGATCTTCCCACATCTGAATTTTATTTTTATCTTCCCAGAATAGAGAAGTTATCGAAAATGTGGAATCAAGTTTTTACTATATTTCGATATTTCTCGTATTGTCGAGTTTTTAAATAAAATATATGGAATTTTAATATTATAAATATTCTCTGTGTTAAATTTACAAAATGAAACCGGAAGGTCTTTCTAATAAATCGGAATCGCCGGTAATGAAAGAAAACGATAATTCTTTAGTAGATGATTTTTTTGAAGTGATTTTGGGAATTTTGAAAAATATTCCATTTTATCAGAAAATGGCGCGAGTGGCGGCGCACCAACACTGAATAAAATAACAAGCAATGCGGCAGGAGTTATGAATGCTCCACTCTGCGTATTATTTTTTCTTCCATTTCGGTCTCTACCTATTTCATTGGTAATACTCGTCCAAATGGATTCGACCGAATTCATAAAAAAATACATAAATTATTCTCCGAAATTATTCCGTTGCTCATCTTGAATTTCTACTCAACGTAATGATTATTCGAGATCATAAATGAAAGAAATATTCAATAAAATTTGCGTGTCTCCGTAATTCCGGAGCGAAATCTGCTTGTAGGAAATTTTACGGAACTGTCAGGTAATTTTTACCTAAAGTGACGGAATTTTCTGCGGCGTTCTGCAATTTTTATATGAATTATGATAATTGTCTATGAATGAAATTTATTTATGAAAATTACGATACCGTCGCTTGAATTTTTTGAGTCGATTCCATAATCGGTAAGTGAACTGAAAGTTCCAGAATTTTAAATAAACATTTCTCTTCGTGTATTGATTTGCTTGGGGCGTGGATCGTTAACAAAATTCAAAATAAGTCGATATATCGAGTCGGTCCGATATGGAGAACGTATCTGACTTGTCAATTCCATAGAAATTCGATTATCTTCAATTCAACCTTCTGTAAGGTAGTACAAACGTCAGAGAGTCAGTGTAAAATATATTTATTTTCTCTTATTCTCTTAGCAGACAGAGGATACGTGATATTTCGATCTCTGGACAGGACTTTCTATCGTTTTTATGTAAATCGAGGAGGTCTTCACTGAAATTGAAAATTCAAAATTTTTGAAAAAGTATCAGGGGAGCATGAAAATCGAGGAGCTATTCACTGAAATTTGAAAATTCGAAATTTTTCGAAAAGTATCAGGGGAGCAGGAAAATCGAAGAGCTATTCACTGAAATTTAAAAATTCGAAATTTTTCGAAAAGTACCAGGGGAGCATGAAAATCGAAAAGCTATTCACTAAAATTTGAAAATTCGAAATTTTTCAAAAAGTACCAGAGGAGCATGAAAATCGAGGAGGTATTCACTAAAATTGAAAAATTCGAAATTTTTCAAAAAGTATCAGGGCAGCATGAAAATCGAGGAGGTATTCACTGAAATTGAAAAATGCGAAATTTTTCAAAAAGTATCAGGGGAGCATGAAAATCGAGAAGGTATTCACTGAAATTTGAAATCCCCATCAAACGCCACCATCAGATCCACTCATAACATTTGATCATACATTTAATCCATCTCAAATGCTCGATTATTGCATATGAATAATATAAATATAAATAAAGAGAAAACATTAAAATTGTAACGAGTAATGAATCAGTCACTCATCGAAAAGCGTCAGGAGACATGTTCTCTGCAAAATCGGATAAATAATACATCTTTTTTTTGCAGTGGCCTGCAGCTGCACTGGTGTCTTAGGTCAGCAGGGGCCAGTCTTCGTGCTAGAACCCCCCAGTACTTTAGTGTTTTCCAATACAACTGGGTCACAGCTGAGCTGTTCAGCCCATGGCAGCCCAACACCGCACGTCACGTGGATTACAAGCCCAGATCAGCGTCCGGTAACTGCAGTTCCAGGTCTCAGGTAAATTACCCCAAATATCCACGGAATCCTTCAAAGATTTTCCCATACGAAAAGAATCACATGGAAATTTGTATTTTCATCATTATCCAGGATGTACCCTTCTCTCTGCAATGTACACTTGAGGCCATGCAAACATTTTTTTTTCCTTTCACACTTATAATTTCTTATGCTCGGGATCCTTATTATCCTTATTCCTTATTATGAAAGTAGAAACACAAAAATGAAGTTCGCCCGAGTCGATATATCTCGAAACGCGTAGGACTAATTCCTCATTGGTCAACTCGAACCGCCAAATTCAAATTCGGCGCACGGAGTGCGCACTAGGTCTCGTAAACATTTAAGATAAATCTAAAACTTAAAGTCTTTAATATTCACATCTAAACAAACTCTTAAATCTAATCGCTGGGGACATATCGCCCTCACTTTTTTATGCTGAAACAAAAAAAAGTAACAAAGCACTAATTTTTACCGAACCCACAGTTCATTTCAATGTTTTATTGCTCCATAAGCTGGTCTCATTGTTTCAGACAACTATTGGGTAATGGGACTCTGTACTTTCCTCCATTTCTCGCACAAGACTTCCGAGCAGAAGTCCATAATGCTCGGTACAGATGCCGTGCAGTCAACTCCGTGGGAGCGGTGCTGTCCAGAGAAGTCACACTTCGTGCTGGTAAGTTGTTCCTCCTTCTTGCTACAAATATTTTGTTACAGTTACAGAGAAATTCATTAAGGATCAGCCAACGGGATGATTAGGTCCAATGACTAGTTGATAGTGCGGGTAGAGATTCTATATGCGTCTCTAGATAGCGGTGAGATAACGATTGCCAAATCGCAGGTATCTCGAATTTCTAAAAATTAACAAATCATTTTTAATTCAGCTTCGCCCTCTTCAGCTTTCAAGTCGTTAGACACCCATCGATTAGTAATGGGATCGAGATAATCAGAGCTATCAATCGGTTCCTCTTGAATCGAGAATAGCGACTGCCCTTGCTTTTTAGGGAGTAATTAATAATTTATTATAACGTGGAAGTAAAAAATCTCAAGAAAGACTTTGAAGATTACTTATAATCGACTTAACTTCATCAATATCCAAGTGATTAAACGTATTCCAATGGACCAGTATTTATAATATAATATGAAAATTTACTTGAAATTATAAAGTACAAATGTTTGAATTTCTCCTCAATAATTTCAGCCTCGTTATCGCTGTCCTTCAAGATCCAAAAAGTCCTCGAACATAACCCCCGATTTATAGCTTCCAATAAAAATCCGAATCTACACGATGAGATCCTAGTACCCGGAGGAAGCTGAGATAGCGAAAGAGTTTGTTCGACTAGTTTTAGGGTTTGTTGGTGCCAGAGGGCTGTGTACTGAGTGGAAGAATATATTATAGCATACAAAAAAATAGGTAATAAACAATTTTTCATGTAAAGTAACATATATGAGGATGAGAAAATCAGTGCCTTTGGGGTCCTTCTGCACTATAGAAAATATAACGCTCTCTCGATCCCACAAATAAGCCCTATCGTCCAGGCCGATGTCATTTCAGATACGGTTACCTCGCCATTCACTTGCCACCGACCCTTATACATCTCCACTTCTCTACTTCTCTTCAATTTGGCAGCCCCATGATAACGCAACTACGCCTATATGCCCAGGGATATACGAAAGAGAGATAAAACTCCAAGGAATCAAATAATCACTTATTCCTTTTGGTCTTCAGGTTTTCTACAGCTTTCAAAGAAACCACAGTGGTGAACTACAGTTGGAAAAGAAACTCGCGCAATAAGTGCCTTTTAGCCTGAGGTACACTAATTGAATTCAAAATACGAGATCAAAAGCGCTGGATTTTTTATTGATACTAGCGTATATGGCGCGCTATGCGCGCCAAATCGTCCACGTATGGGGTGTTATCATTGGAATATATATATATTTATATACTTCCAATGTAATATATACATATATAGAATTTCAAAAAGAAGATAGAAAAAAGTCTAAAAATTTTTTAT
>NW_011887830.1:419931-437298 GCF_000806365.1 Fopius arisanus
TTTTTTTAAGTAAAATTTCGATGTAGTCTCATTTCCACTGGTATTTTTTCAATTATATAATGAAAGGTATTTACCTTATGCATTATTTATTTTTTTATTAAAATAAGAATGAGGACGTGGACAAATTGGTACGCGTTCTTAGTTGATTTTTATATATTTTTATATATTTATTCGCAACTGTATGAATTTGAAGCAAATTTTCCGTAGGTGGCTAGCGATTTATTTATTTAGGATGTCTAGTAATTTATTTACATCTGGATTGGCTTGGAGATGCCTTCTGGCGGCTTTGGGCAATGAGTTTGCGTACCCCTCGGTTTCGGAAGAAACTTTCTGCAAATGTTACACTCTGTATTAGAAATGCGTTACTCCTGCTTTTTTACTCATTTTTTTATAAAATATTGACCGAAAATTTATCAATATTGACATTTGACATTAAACTCACGCGCAGGCACCCGCACGGAAAAGATATATACCCAGAAATATATAGGGTATATGGTAATATATGGGTAATAATATAATATAGGCAATATATGGTCATTATATTCTGATATTTCGCATATATTTCCGGGAGAAAACGATATCTCAGTTATAAATTTCAGATTAGGTCTTCTCCGTACGGATAGCGGAATACTCCGAAATGGCGTCACAATTCTTCATTTAAGTAACTGGAAAAATATATATTCGATAAGAGGGCAAATATGATTCGAGGAAATTTCCCTTCAAAATCTGTGCACTCAGACATCACTCAGGTTGCCCCTGGCAAAGCGATATGTGTGAATCTTCCCCCTTCCCTTCATCGTCCATGCACGGAGATAGAACGAGTCTAGAAACCGACGAAAAATGGAGGAAATAGCATTGACATACTTATTCACACTCGAAAGAATATCCCTTATATATTGGCTTTATTTATAGAGCTCGTTTCATGCTTATCATTCGTTGCAATTTCGTTCGCATTTACCTGCATCGAGTCATCTGAACTATTTATTATTTTTGAATACAATTTCATTCATTCTATCATACATTACAAAACAAACGATTCTAACCGCTATTCGGTGTAGCGCCTGTATATCTTGAAAGAATGAAAAATTGACACGAGGTGAACAGTGATTTTTTCAAGTGTATTTTTGTGAGAACTACAATCAGGAGGAGGGTACAGTACAAGTCCACTGGTATAAGTCGTGTGTGTATAGGTAGTGCTAATCAAAAAGGGAATGGTATTGGTGGTTTCTGAGGTGGCTTGTTCAGAAGAATACTACCACTACTCAAGCAGGGAGCATCCGCTGTCGGAAGAGAGCCTCTACGTTGAGGCTCGGTTATGAATGTCATAGGTGATGTTCTCGAACGTGATATGCCTCTGAAAGACTCTCTAAGTGGTGCCCGGGAATCAGGCATCAATTTGAAGAGGGCAGAGGAGAAACTTGATACGCCGATGACGGGTTCTGGATATAACGGTGGGAATATGTTATCATATTCTCATTCTACGGTTTAGTACTTCGCGCTCCTAGATATTGACTCGCCGAGGCAGGTGACCTTGGATTATACGTAACCATCATTCAAACATGGGGTAGTTCACCCTGAATACCAGTCAGCGATTTTTCCTCATATTCAGAGGATCAACAATCGACTTACAACTTATTCATCAATATTTTGAGAAAAATACAAGCACAATTAATACCTGAAATTCTGTGGTTTTATTTCCCCCGTATGATAGCTGCCATGCACTCACAGCATTCACAGTCACTCCCATCCCATCACTCGCCGGCGTCGGAGCCGTACTACTCTGACCAGTGGTGCTCATGCTATTGATGCGTTCGAAGCAGGTGCTAGTGTACGACTCAGCCTGACCCGGGGTATAATCCTTGGTGCGAATCTACTATAAAATTACCGGCATTTTCAAAAGGCATAGATAATATCATGTTACATTATTTTTCACATGGATATTTAGGGTCAGAAATTCGAATATATTTGTCAGCAATTTAATTGGTCTTTTTTGAGAATCTTCGAATGTCCATCAATCTTTAGGACAGTCATTTTATCTATGATGAAAATGTCTACACCAAAAAATGTAAATCACCGTATGATTAGAAGAAAAGGACGAAAAGAGGAAAACTCGCGGCGGATTCGAGTCGTAATTTACACCTAAAAATCGTAATTATTCTTTTGTTTTAGTCCTGACTGTATCCACATATGATGTAAGAGTGAACAGATCGCCAATTCTGCAAGGCTGTAATGCAGTACTGTCTTGCACGGCGAGGGAGGATGTTAAAGAGCATCTGACAGTTACTTCTTGGTATAGGGATGACGCAATTCTCCTTCCCGGGAGCATTGATACGGGTAAGATATCCACTGTCCTGATATGTCCTACCAAAATAGCAGCTATGCTTTCTCTGTTATTCTCTACCATCCTAACTCTTGTTCTAATCCCTTACGATCCCAATGAACATATCCACTGATTGCTAATTAGGTGCTCAATAATGATGGTGTCCAGTATTCCCCCTAAAGATGGTCTTAAAATTGCCTTCAGATTAAGGAATGAAATCGGTTTCAATTGATAGAGAATTCAATCCTCTGTCGAACCTCTTTTATTCCATCTCTTAATATTAATTAGGATAGCAGCAATCAAGTTTTAAGTAGCGGTCGAATTTTTAGGGGTTGTCTTTGTTTCCCCTTCTCCTCACCCGTCGCAGGAGCGTAGTGCCGTATGATGGGGCCCCGCCCAACACTTTTACAATTTTTTGTAATAGACCGGCAATTTTTTTAAATCCAAAATATAGTAATTTCATCCTGTTCATGAGTTTCATCACATTTTCAGGGGGAAGATTTGTAGTAACGTCTCAAGGTGATCTTCATATACGAAATACCAAGGTCGAGGACGGCAGAGCAAGTTATCACTGCTTAACATTGCACACTTTGACAGGTGAACGGAGGAAGAGTGAACACGTCACGTTAACGGTAACAGGTAATGATAATGATGTAATGGTAATGATCCACATGTGGACGTGCGCATGAGAAGAGCCCACTTTGTCATTTGGGTGTGGTACTTGAGAATTTATGTGTTTTATGTGGGTTTGTTGCATGATAACATTTATTGATGGATGCACACGGATGAATCCGGAGAATTGACTGAATTTAACCACTGGAACGAGCAATCAATTTTCTTTTTACTAACCAAATGAATACGAGTTCCAGTAACAATCTGCCGTATTTTGTCATTCCAAGTCCCAGTCTTCCTACTCTTATAGTGAAATGATTCGAAGTAATTATCAGGACATCCACATATTTTCATGTACTAAGAAAAGCGTGATCTAAGAAGAGCGACCTATGAAATGATATCTTAGAAGATCAAGATGGACAAATCTCTAATCATTCATTATTTTTTAAATATTTAGGTAAAAAGTAGAATGAAAAAAGCCTAAGGCATTCATAATTTCAGATGAATGTCGGTTTCGAATTGATTGCTTTCAAAAATATAATCGTGGACAATGGATCAATCCTGGGCGATGGTGTCTAGACTAATGCGAGGATTTTCGTTTCAGAATCAAGTGGTGCAATGCCTCCAAGACTGATGCAACGAGCTCAAATAGCAATATCTGCAGAGCGAGGTTCAGATGTTCACCTCACATGCTCAGCACAGGGGACTCCTCCTCCACGATTCGCTTGGTATAGAGACGTCAACGGTCAGTATGAATATCACTAAGTTCAGATTACATAATCTCTCAATAAGGTGTAGTGGATAATATAGTAATCTTACCGTCCGATTCCACATGTTTATCCGTCCTCTGTGAGGACGAAAATTTTATGTGTGGGTGGATTTTTATCAATTAAATCACGACCCACCCCCAATCTGGTATCTTTTTCGATAAGAAAAAGACTAGAAAAGAGGTCCAAGAGTTATTTGTACAGCATAAAATTCACATCCTGTCATTTATCAATCATCATCAACTCAGGACACTGGACTTGTTCACAGGTCACTCGATTTCCGTGGAAGCTTCCAACAAGATTCAATTCTGGGGCGATCTAATGCAAATAAAACGAGTGGACGGTCAAGATGCTGGCCGCTACGTATGTCATACAATGAATGAGTATGGTGAAGAACGTGCGGAGACGCATCTCTCGGTCACTTCGAAATTGAACGCCCGAATCCAGCCAACGATCCAAGTAGTCAATGCTGGTGAGCCGGCCACAATGAATTGCACAGTTGAAGGCTATCCAATAGAGAGTGTTGAGTGGTTACATGATGGCATCCCTGTCCTGACACCACAGGACACCAGAATACGATTACCCACACCTTTGGTCCTTGTTGTTGGTTCAGTCGGTAGAAATGACAAGGGCATGTACCAATGCTTAGTCAGAAGTGATAAAGAAAATGCTCAAGCCACAGCTGAACTTAAATTGGGTGATACTGTACCCGAGTTGCAGTATACATTCATCGAACAAGCCCTTAGGCCTGGACCACCGGTTTCATTGAGATGCTCTGCAACAGGCTCACCACCACCATCCTTCACCTGGTTGTTGGATGGTGAACCCTTAAACGAACTTGGTCACAGTCACAGGTATGGGATTAGTATCAGATATTTAACTCACGGAAATGCAATTTACTATTGAGTCGAATACTATGCAATTGTCATGATGAATAATAATTTAGGGATAAACAATTAACAGGCATTGCCAAATTCGGGAACAATTTCTATACTGATTCTTTCGGATTGTGTCCTTGATTAATACCTTTAACTTGAAGTAACTGAAATGGTCGCCGGTAGATGTTTTCATTAGCATTAAAATGGTTCTTTTTCATTTAGATATGCTATAGGTCAATATGTCGATCAATCAGGCGACGTAATAAGCCACTTAAATATCACATCAGCTGATGCAGAGGATGGCGGTCTCTACGCTTGTGTAGCTCGAAACACCCTAGCAGCAGTTGAACACAAAGCTCGCTTGAATATTTACGGTAAATAGCATTCAGCTAACCAGTAATGATTTTGTTTATTAAAATTATTTATCAATACGTTTTTCATTGATTGCCGTATACTGCTATCAAAAGTAATTTTCATTTTCTCATTTCCATTTCATAGACGTAAGATTTATCATATTCTTTGATTTGTAGATTAATTGTTTCAACTTTCATGAGGATTATTTGGATTATAGATATACTATAGTGATAGTTTGTTTTGATAGTATGGCATTGCCATTTCAGTCCGAAGCGAGGGGTAGGATTAAATGATACTTCACTGTCCAACGACTTCGTCACGCGTTGCGTGTGGTACTCACGATTTGTGGTATGCAGTGCAGTAAAAATCAGTTGTAACCAAGTTGATCACCAAAGTCGTTGTGGCGAATTCTGGATTACTGGACGATCGAAGGTTATATCAGAAGTTATGTCCCAAGGATTGACTGGACCATTACTAGTTAGGTCAAAATAGATCTAACAAGAAGATGAGGTCGCATTGTGTGGGATCAAACACTGAAGTGTACTATGCTGATTACGCAGGAGTTCGAATAGGAAATCTCACAGAAAGAGAAAGAACTTTCTCCATGTTATTAAATTTGAAGTTCCAATGCCGTCCAATTTTTAGTTCTCTTTTTGTGGAGATTTTTGGGTATTCGTGGGTACTTGTCCGACCAGCTTCGGTTATTTTTCCGGGAAATCGCCGGGTTTCGTGGGGTTTCGGATGACGGGAAGTCCTCGGTTTCATCTGCGGTCAAAAACGGACAAAAAACAAAACATATAGATGTAGAGCACCCGTAAAAAACACCGACAAACGCAAAGTCTGCACATAACCCAGAAAATCGGAAGGTCCCGAGTTCCCCGGTCTGGACTATCCATTTTTTTCAGTCCAAATTTCTTGTAAATTTTATGTTGAGAATATTCTTGAATCATATCCAACGATGTGGAGTCCTATATAAATTCCCATTTTTGATGAAGAATATATACGGAAGTGTTGCTAGAATATGAACTATCATTGATACATCAGAACATTACCTTGATGAATTTTACGTTTTAGGTGCTCCCTACATTCGTTCAATTGGTCCTGTTAGAGCAATAGCCGGTGTAGACATCACTATTGCTTGTCCTTACTCTGGTTACCCTATAACATCAGTGGACTGGTCAAGGGGTACCGTTGAACTACCATTAGACATGCGTCATCGTGTCGATAACGAGGGCTACCTAACAATTACCACTGTGGACCCTGACGATGCAGGGACTTACACATGCGCTGTAAGGGCCAGCACTGGAGAAACTGCTAGTCGTGATATTAAACTCACTGTCAGCAGTGAGTTGTATTCATATCTAAAAAACTCTAAGCGTTTAAAGTATAATCACTCTATTCTTTTCTGTTTCGTCGAACGAGTTAATTTCAATTTTTTTAAATGGGATTATTCAAAATTTCTTGTCACGAGGCGCTAATGAAATCCCAACTAACCGAGTTCTTGTCGAGTTTAGGTCAGCAAGTGTGATGAGTCTAGCTCAGACCTCGGTTAGTTGAACCTCATGACAAGAACAGCTTGGGTCATACCGGAAAGGCATTTTCCTGACAAATTCAATGACTACTATCTTACTGGCCTTTCAAAAAATTTGAAGAAGTTTAATTCGTAGAATTTTATTAATTATCGTAAGAAAAAAATGGAAATGGATTTGTACATGAGATTGTTCTGCATTGTCTAGAAAAAATTAGGCTAAATTGACAGGTTCTTTCCATGAGATGTTCCATTCGGGAAAAAGAAGAAATGAAGAAAGAAGAAATAATGTAAAAACCCGAAAGGATATAAATGTAGAATAATGAATTATCAATAATCATTAAATATCATCATGTGGTGTACTGTCAATTCGAACGGTTTTTAGCACGTGGGTATAAATAATAAATTTAAATCACATAGGATGGAAATAATTCAACTCCATCATGACGTTTAGGTCCACCCATTATGAGCCCTTTTGGATTTCCTGCCAACTTGCAGGAAGGCAGCAGAGCACAGGTGACGTGTAGTATCAGTTCTGGAGATCTGCCCATCTATTTCTCATGGCTCAAAGATGGAGAACCTTTACCATCGTCTCTTCGAGTAAGTAAAATATTCGATATTGATAACATTATATCGGATTAACAGACTTTCTCGAAATTAATTCAGTGTGGGATTGAAGTCGATCGTGGAGTACATCCGATAGATGTTATTCTCCCTCAGGGTCCAGTGCACGTCGTAACTATTCCTTTCGGATGGCCAAGAATCCTTTCTTTCACCTCTTTAAATCCGAGAAATATATATATTATATTGCGAGAGCGATTGAGATGTTTTCAATATTTATATCTTCAAAGTTAAAATGCATTCAATACTCTGCAATCCTTAATTAAGAAAAGACTGATAGCATAATGAATTGAAGAATGCGTTAACATTGGATTAAACGATAATTATTCGACGGACATTTTTTTCACGTTGTGGTGAATGATATATTATACAGAATATTTGGATTGAAAGCTTTATCTGCATTAATATTTTTATAATTATCAATTTTTGAATTCAGATTGAAGAGCGTGGGGCTGAATTTTTCAGTCTCCTCGTGTTCAAAGCGCTCACTTCACGACACAGCGGTAAATACACATGTGTAGCCACCAACAGTGCAGCTAAAGTCAATCACACTGCGGAATTATTGGTGAAAGTACCGCCCCAGTGGATGTTCGAACCCCAGGATATCGCAAGCCTCTTGGGTAACCCCCTGAATGTTCATTGCGGTGCTAAAGGATTTCCACCACCAAAAATAACATGGCTGAGAGGTCGAGGAAAAACATCAAATGATTATCAGCAGTTGGATGTGACTTTGGATAGTAGGTTTACAATTCTACCGAATGGTTCCTTATGGACAGCATCAGCGGCACCACAGGATGAGGGGTACTATCTCTGCAGAGCCAATAATGGGATTGGATTAGGACTCAGTAAAGTCATATACCTCTCGGTCAATGGTATTATTATTATATATATTTATTACTTCCACGTCCTGATTCACGAGTCACGCACCCGATCCACGATCCACGCCCCTGTCCCGAAGTGAGTCCTGTGCACCCTCTTCATTCTCTCAAAACCCAAGAAAAAGTGAGAGTATAATCTAAATCCTCGATTGATCCATCAATTATATTTCGTATCTCGCCCTTCCGGATTACACTATTAGATCTTCAGAGCATTTACAAGTCTTCTGCTGCTTCATCTTCTTATTCCTTGTTAAACTTCACCTGAACACAGAAAATGGAACAACAATACGTAATTAATGCATTAAAACTCCCTGAGGAGAATGGGTTTGTTAACCAATGATAGGGCGATGATAAAAATCACTTGGTACTGATGCTCCCTTGATTTCCTGAATCTACGCACCTTTCTCAATTGAAATTGGCAGTCATGAAATTGAAGGATGTGGTGCTGTGTGTTGTGATTCTTTCATCAACTCCTAGGGCGTTCAGGGCTCTTCCCATCAACCTCTCGATACTGTCTTCCTTTACCGCCTTATCCAGTTTATTCAATCCACTAAACAAACGTCTCTGATCATCTCTCAATGCTTTTGTTTGTCTGCAGAACCAGCGCGGTTCGAGTCTCAAAGCCAGAATGTAACAATAAGACGTGGAGATTCCGTGACACTCGATTGCGCTGTCATTGGTGATAATCCCATTGAAGTCAAATGGATGCACAACAATGATTATTTGGACACGAACACTCATCGTCTGGGCATTGCACAAGTTAAGATTGACAGCGGATTGAAATCTCAGCTGACGATTGGCAGCAGTGATAGACAGGATTCGGGTGCTTTCCGATGCACTGCTGATAATGCTTATGGGCGCAGTGAACATTTTATTTATCTAGCTGTACAAGGTAAAACCACATTAGGTATAGCCCATCAGTCCCAAATTGTCAGCCGAAATTGATTTGGAACCCCGTATTTTACTAGTATGATATGACTTCAACTTTATAAGAGTTCCGAATTTCCGAAAACAATAGATCAATATTTCAGAGCGCCCTGATCCGCCAACGGCTCTCGAGGTAATAGAGATCGGATCAAGATCAATACGTTTGTCGTGGAAGCGTTCTTTCGATGGCAATAGTCCAATCAGAAACTACATAATCCAATACCGCGCTCTGGGATATGGTTTGGCAAATGACTGGGAGCCATCCAAGACCCACAATGTCACCTTCACACCGGGAAATTTGAATGCAGCCTCAGCCAATCCAGCTCAGTACAGCCTATCCAGATACGAAACAACAAGTGATGGTCAAGAAATAGCACTCGTTGGAGGCTTGCATCCAGCCGTCACCTACACTTTTCGCATATTTGCGATTAATTCTATAGACATTAGTGAACCGACTGATCCTGTAGTAGCGAAAACCCAGGAGGAGGCCCCGACAGAACCTCCGCAAAACGTCAAAGTCCAGTCAGCAGGACCTGGTGAGTTGATTGTCCATTGGCAAGCACCACCGAAAGAGGCATGCAATGGAGATTTACTTGGGTACATTGTCACGTGGTCTGAACACTCGTCATCGACATCTGGGGTCAACCAGAGCAAAAGCTTAACGGTCAATGGTTGGGCTACGACGAAGGTGCAGTTGACAGGACTCAGAAAATTCACCAAGTATGATATCTCCATCAAAGCATTCAACAGCATTGCTAGTGGACCTGGAAGCCCTTCCATCATTGGGACTACTCAAGAAGGAGGTGAGTATAAATATCCCTGGAAATAATTCATATATTGTTTATAATTGTTTATAATACTCAAGGTGATGATCGTCTTGCATGCGTCCTAACGCCGATCCTTTCAATAGGATTTTACCGTACCTCAAGCGAATTCAATCTTTCAAGAAATTATAATGATCAAACAGCTTTTCAAATCCTCTTAAAAGGTTTAGGTTATCAAACGAAAAATTGCCAAGTGATTAATCGGATTAATCGCGCATTCATCGCAACAGGAAATTATCCGAATAAATTTTTGTGAAGAAAATTCTGGATTTCGATTTTTTTATTTCTTCGTAGTGCCAGAAGCTTCACCGACTCAAGTCACCTGTTCTCCTCTTTCCTCGCAAAGTGTGAAAGTTTCTTGGAGTGCACCACCTCCACATCAGCATGGGGGCATCATTCAAGGGTATAAAGTGTATTATAGACCTGTGCCGACTGATAACATGGAGATTTCAACTGTCGGCGAAATCAAAAGGACTTCCAGTGAAGAGACTTATCTCCATACATTGTATAAATATACGAACTACTCAATCAGAGTTCTAGCTTATACCGGCGCGGGTGATGGAGTCTTTAGTCCTGCGATTTATTGTACCACCGAAGAAGATGGTAATTACAACATTGTCGAAACAATTCCGCCGAAATTCAATTTTTGTCAATTTTTTGTGTACAAGTCACACGAATTCAAAATTATGAATTATGAAATCCGAACGCAAAAACGTAATTTAATAATGATATTAGAATGAATATTTCTAAATAGTCGGAAGACTATTCAAATTCACAAAACAACTATTTCTCAAACTCCTGAAATTCCCTAGTTTTGCAGTCTTTTTAGAACCATAAAAATGATCACGAATCTAAAAATCTAGTATCTAAAAATTTGTTAAACCCATGAAATTCAAAAGTATTCCAAGTTCTAATTAAAAATGGAATACATTTACTTTACATTTACTTCCGGACCAAAATTCAACTACTCAATTCGATAACCATCAACTGCTATTCCGCCGCTGGTAGATTCTTCACATTTCTATGCTGTAATGTTGCAATGGGATTTTGTTCAGTGCCTGGACCACCTGCTGGTATCAAAGCTCTTGCTTTGACAGCAGAGAGCATCTTAGTGTCTTGGCTGCCGCCTCTACAACCAAACGGAAAAGTCGCTCAGTATACAGTTTACAGCAAAGAAGCTGGAGCCAGCAGGCATAATACGCATACAATGCACGAACCACCGTTATCATCAACTAATACTCTTATCATGGAACTACGAGGCTTGACTGAAAGGTATGAAACCTCTCGTAAAACAGTAGATCACACGATTTATATTGAAGTAACATTTTAATTTCCCTTTTAAAAAAAAGCATGTAACGTTTTTTGTCAGCTTTTTTTGGCGCTATGCATATCAAAATATATCTATATAATATGATATATATATATATATAATATATAATATATATAATAATATATAAATTTAATATAATTAAAAAAACAAATTAAATTAAATTTTAAATTATTTTTTATATAAATTTTTAGACTTTTTTCTTTCTTCTTTTTGAAATTCTATATATGTACATATTATATTGGAAATAACTATGAATATATATATATATATTCCAATGATAACACCCCACACGTGGACGATTTGGCGCACATAGCGCGCCATATACGCTGGTCTATAGTAAATTTTCCATAGGTCATAGCATTTCGGGTTATGAAGTCCAAGAAGTCTAAGATAGACATCCCATTTCTCATTTCCCATTTTCAAACGATTTGATGGATTAATTTCGAGATTATATGTCCGAGGATATTAATATTATAATAATATTCATTAAATTCATATTCATAAAGCGGAACTACAATAATTCTAATCTGAGTTCGATGGCATTGGGGAGGCTAGTCCGACCATTCGAGTACTTAAATCTAATCTAATCTATATTCCTACTCATATTCATAAATATTCATTAAGTTTTTTGTTTCCAAGTACACGTACAGTTAATGCAATGCCTAATTTCTGTCACAAATCATTTAAAATTTCAGTTTTTCAGTCTTCCGGGTATCAGTTCTCACTAGATCTCGAACGACGTGACGTAAATCACAGGACTCTCTGGATCATTCGCTACTCAGACTTATGAATAATCAGTCGATAAATTAATTGATCATGTTTTCAGTCAACTCTATGAATTCTGGGTGTCAGCTACAACAGGCCTGGGAGAGGGTGAACCGACGACCACGATAACCCAAACCACAAATACCAGAGCACCAGCACGAGTTGCTTCATTCTCGCAGCTTCTGCGTCGTGCAGTGAAATCATCGGTTACTCTCTCCTGTCTCGTAGTGGGGAATCCCACACCGCGTCCCGTGTGGACCCACAGGAACACTCAGATCTCTACGGGACGCCTTTACGAGATCACATCCGAGGGCCATCTAAACATTCACGGAATAGAACAATCAATTTCCGGAAACTACACGTGTTCAGCTTCCAATCTTTTTGGTGATGACTCTATCACTTACACTCTTATTGTTGTCATGCCTCCCAAGGCACCTGTCCTTGAACTACAATACACAACAACGCACAGCGTGAAATTAAGATGGAATCATCCAGAAAATGGAGGGGCAACGATTCAGGGATATGTTCTGAGTTACAAGCGAGATCCTGGAAATTGGGAAGAGATTATGCTGTCACCGGAGCAGACAGAGTTCACTCTCAATGGATTGAAATGTGGATCTTCATACATGGGACATCTTACTGCTCATAATCGAGTAGGTACAGGTGCACCTAGCTCGACAATCAGCACTAACACCAAGGGATCGGCACCAAAACTTCCGAAGGAACGGGAAATCATTACTGCAAATGCAACTTCCTTTCGATTGAATTTACTGCAGTGGCCTAACGGTGGATGTCCGATTCATTATTACACGGTTGAATATCGAAGAAGAATGAATACCGAACCGTGGGTTTTGGTCGCCAGCAAAGCAACTGAGAATCTGGTATGTATAGCTATTTAATATGTAGCAATTCGGGAAACATTCTGTGGTTGAATCCTGGGATAACAAATTCAGTGATGATCAATCCTTTATGTATTATCCGCGCTTTATTTCTCAGTGTTCTTTGTTACCTTTCGTGATGGGTAAATGACATGCGTTTAATTTCCGGTTCTAGATAATAAGGGACTTAAAGCCGGCCGCCTGGTATACATTACGATTAACTGCTCACAATGATGCTGGAAAGACTCAAACACAGATGGAGTTTGCCACGACAACACTAAGTGGAATCAGCATCGCACCACTCAATGATTTAATTCTGGATGATGAGATGAACAAAACTCCGTCAAATCATAAAGTGCTGTACGTGGTGGTGCCACTAGTTTGCGCTATTGTACTGATTTTATCAGCTGTTACTCTTGGGTACGTCATGTTGAAGAAAACTGACAGATCAAGTTATCTGGGTGAAATTTTTACCGGTCAACAAGGGCCACCCGGTGGCCTGGGAATCGGTCAGCAACTACCTCCGAATCATCATCACATGAGCAGCTGCATGTCCACGGTCCAATTGAAAACCGCAGAGAGGGATAATCGAAGGAATCATCAGGTCTACACGAGTTCACCTGTCAAACAGGATAATCATAAATCTAATGATCATGGTGCAGGTAATAAAAATGATGGATTACCCTTTGTCATATAATTGGAATCAATTTCCTCTTGTTCAAAATAGAAAGTCCTCAGATCATACATAAATTCATAGAATTCCGTGAACCTGTGATTAAATGATTTCTCATTTCAAAAATATGAGAGAATCCGGGGAACCCCATTTCGCACGGTTTAACAAATTTTCTCATGCAAACCCATTATAAAATGAATCTGGGCAAAATTTGTGATGTCCCGCCATTGCGAATCACTTTATAAAATACTTTTATAATCACTGCTTCATCGTGTCATTGCCTTTATTGAACGCCCTCTGTTTACAGAAATGTATGAAATAAGTCCATATGCAACATTTAGTGTCCCCGGTCGAGAGAATCGCTCCGTAACGACAGCTACGTTGGATTACACAATGCAATTCAAAACATTCGGTCATCTAGAGAACGAAGACATCAATACAATAGATTATGGTCGTTCCAGTGTTGATTTTGAACGGTATGTGAAGCTGAATGTTTTTAAATAAAATTAATTATTGGAAACGTTATATATTCGATTTTTAATTGTTTTTTTCGTTTGGTTCTTTAATTCAGGTCTAAAACCCCGAGGTGGCATAAACAGCGGTATTTCCCGAGTATAGCTGAAGCAGAAAGTAAATTGAGATCCAGTCGACCAGGATCTGGTAGCGATACGTCGGGGAGCCCTTGTGGCGAGTGTGCTGGACCTAGTTATCGTGTTCCTGTAAAACCTTGTAGAGGTAAGATAATTACAAAGACTGGGAATCACAAATCACGAAGGTGTGGCATGCTTATTCCTTATTGGTTCCTCATTCCTCAATCGTCTGAGGCGGCTAATTTGAATTCAAAGCATATTTAATTTTGAAATTTACGATTTCTCTCGGCGTTGGTTGACCGCTAGTAGCCAGCCGGTGCACTTCCCATTCCTTGGATATTCCCTTCTTTCTCAGGATTGAGAAATGTTCAACTGGCTATCCCTCTTCGTGTGCTTTCATCGCAGCTAACTATCTCCTCTGATTGGAATTTGAGACGATAAGGTTGCTCTGTAGTTGTACCAGTCGGACCGGAATCCGCTCGGTCGATCTGTAATTGCTTCTCCCCTCTAGACGGAGGAAGACATACCGTAAATCATTATCTGTGATCTGAATGCAGACCCAAGACATCACTCCCTTTACACATAATTATTGTCACATATCTAGGCTAATCTCAACTTACCTAGGTGTTACAGTGGAATATATAAATGTGGATACGCTTTACAGATGTTTTTTCACATGGAGTTGAATCGAGTACCGAATCGAATAATGAAGGTTCCCCATCACTAGCTCGTCGACGTAGTCGACAGCCTAGCCGATCCACTCGCAGGTAGCCGAGGTTTGTCGTTTTTTCACCATATCATTCAACCCGATTAAGATGCATGGCTGATACTTCTTTATAAATTTTACTGTTGAAAATCTTGGACAACCCTCCAGCGGACCGATTCACCAAGAGTTCCCATGTAATGAAGTTACTGAATCCACAATAAGAAAGAATCGAGAGAAAATCGGACAGAACCAGGGAATTTAATTTCCCGAATCTTCTGACTTTTAAATCATGAAACCAAATCGTTTCATATTGATGCAAACAATATATTCTTCAACTAGGGGCTCTCACTGGGTCCCGTGTATACCGAAATCATTTCGAACTCATGGACATCCCTCCGTAATTTAACTGAACAAATTGACTGGAGTTTCCTCACGATTTATTATTTGTATTCATAAAAAATTGAGAACCAGGTACTGATTGGTAATCCACGATTTTCAACAGATTTTATTGAAAGCTTGAAGGCTTCATTATGTCGTGCCTAATTAGATGATTCCTTGATTTTGGGGTAAAGCTCGGCGGACGATATGACCCTGATGCCACCGAGTGGTT
This sequence comes from Fopius arisanus, assembly GCF_000806365.1. Lineage (NCBI taxonomy): Eukaryota > Metazoa > Arthropoda > Insecta > Hymenoptera > Braconidae > Fopius > Fopius arisanus. The sequence continues at coordinate 435,193 of NW_011887830.1, forward strand.
TCAGCGACAGCCGTGAATTGAGTGAAGCAGAGTGCGATCGTGATCGTGATTGGCAGGGGCGGTCTATTGCCACCCGACATGGTGGTAGTCTTGGCAGATTGCCAATTGAAGCCGTCGAAACTATGCTCGCCAGGTAATATAATCGATAACTGCTGGCTCAATTATATAACCATTATTTAAGTAATGGAGTTTCTATGTTCTAGGTATCAGCTGAAAAAGGAACAGGAAAGACAGGAATTTACGATACATGTATAATAGAGCTTCACCTGGAAAGCATTTCAAGACGACCGTGAGATGTTTGCATAACGTGAGAGACCATAAAACTGCCAGAACAATTTAATCAATCTTTGTGAGATTGAATAAGAAATCATTTCATTGATTCGATGGTTGTCTTAAAATTCCTCGCGCATATTTGTCATTCATATTGATTGTTTCACCAGGGCTTCATGAAGAGCGTGGATGAGTCGTTCGACTAATTATTGAATGAATCTGTAGAGTGGAGTCATGAAGAATATGCAGTAATAGAAAAATTGGTTAATGTTAAATAATGGATTCGATTGAAGTCTTTTTTTTTTGTTATCGGCTTGTATCGAACATGTTTGTTGGAATTAACAATAAACCTTGATGTTATGATGGACGATAATTAACGGAACATTTGTAGGAGTACAACCTTTTGTTGTATTCAGTAAATTCTGGTATCAAACGAGAAAGTTTCACATTTCATGTCATTAGCTTATTCGACGTATGTAAACGGGTGATGTGATAAACCGAATTAACGACGATTTAGTTGGTCTATTTCAATGCAATTTTATAACAATTACCAGACCTCGTTATCATTAACCGAATTATTCTCCTAGTATGTAATTGATACTGAACATATGTTTTATCGGTTTTACCGTACCTAAAAGACTCTCTAGACTGTGTATTCTCTTGTTTTACAATATTCATATTTTTTATATACTCACGTGTTCAGTTGAATCCGGCGCTAAAAGGGAAAACATTTGAGGAATTAATCAAACCTAAGTCTCGTAGGTATTTTCAAAGGAAATTATATAACAGAACTGCCATACACTCCGGGACTGCGATAGAGTATCAATGTAATTGAATGTAAGTAAAAATTAACCGTAAACAATAAACGATAGACTGATGGTCCCTATAATGTCACCATCTTGAGTGCAAATATTGAATAACAATGGTAATTTAGTGAATCTTAACGGCTGTTGCATGTTTCTATTGAACTGAGAAGAAAATTAAGTCTGAAGAATAATGAATAAATGATTTGATGAATGACGATCGGTTACTTTGGTTAGTTCATTTGAAATACAATAAATAATATTTCTCGTTGTACAAAATAATCTTTTTTCTGTCGAAATGGCATAATTGGAATTTTCCAAATGCGACGTTCCGACGTATAGGGAAGGGTATGGGTGCAATTTTTTTCAAATTTGTAAAATTACAATTATCTCGTTTTAAAAAAAAATTAGTCAATGTATTGAATATATACCACTAATGAATTTGTATTCTTAAATAAGTGCGTTGTCCTAGTGGTAAAGTGCTCGACTGGCACGCCAACGACCCGGGTTCAATCCCGACATTATTCATTTTTTTTTTTAAATAATTCCAATTTTTTTTTTTTGTTAATGACAAATCAATCAAAATATCGTTTAAAAACTGAAGATTTGAAAATCGAGAAGATATCCAGTGAAATTGAAAAATTAGCAATTTTTTAAAACAATACTTTTGCAATATATATACTCCTAATGAAATTACAACATCGCACTAATGCGTTATCCTAGCGGTAACGTGCTCGGCTACCACGCCGACGGCCCGGGTTCAAGCCCGCCAACGTTCATTTTTTTTTTTAAATAATTCCTATTTTTTCTTATGTAAATGGCTAATGAATCGAAATATTGTTTAAACACTGAATAGCTCCTCGATGTTCATGTTCCCCTGATACTTTTTCAAAAATTTCGAATTTTTCACTTTCAGTGAAAATTTCAGTGAAGAGCTCCTCGATTGTCATGTTCCCCTGATACTTTGACAAAAATTTCTAATTTTTCACCTTCAGTGAAAATTTCAGTGAATAGCTCCTCGATTGTTATGTTC
>NW_011887830.1:438185-480036 GCF_000806365.1 Fopius arisanus
AGAAAATAAAATTCACCCCGTCGACTTGATGGACACCCCAGCATTGCAATAAAAACTTGGTTAATAAAAAAAAACACCCCAGTATTACGTGTTGCGCCCTCCCTCTCTTGGGGTGCAGTACTACGATGTCGCTGGGGTCACTCAAACCCCCAGAACTGAGCCTCTACTTTAGTCAATCCTTTTTGACTCTTTTTTAGTCTATCCTTTAACCGCAACATTTGAATTGAAATAGAAACATTCAGCTGAGATTTAGTCCGCATACTTGAGACTCGTCACAAAATAGTAAAGTAGTGTAACCCAATAATTAAAATATCTATAACATTTCATAGTATAATTTTATTGTCTCAGTAATATGTTTTATAAGGTAATCGACGCAGTAAATACTTATCAAGTATAGACAAACAGAAGAACCAAGAGAAAAAACTGCAACAGTTTCTCTATTTTTTATTTTCATATCATTTTTTTTGCACCTTCATCAATAAATAATAAATAAGCAGACTAAATAGGCGTGAAATATCTTTTTCAGTGGGCGCATTACGATAAATGATGGGTCAACTGTCAAAGTCATAACAAAATACAGAAGGCGAATGGGGGAGAAAGAAACTTAACAAGTACGTTACTAAAAAAAATGCTCCCGTGATGTAAGATATCATAGGAAAGAATGAAATTTGGCTAATTGTTGAACAGGTGCGATAGACTTTTTTCGTTTGAAAGCTGAATCATCGAACCTGCGTACACAATAAAAATTGAAATCTTCGATCAACATAGTTATCTTTTTATCCTTTAAAGCATTAAACTATTTATACATATGTATAAGATTTGAGTCTCTATCTCACTCTCTACACTAGGTACTATAATTATATTTTTTTGTGTATTTTCATGTTTTCATGTTTTAACCGTTTTGTGTAATCAAATGAACAGGAAGTGTTTGATAAAAGAAAGGAAACAAGTTAAAAGTATATGTAATCCCATCAATCTATTGACACATTTTTACGGATGAATAGTAATTATTGCCAATTGGTAATTAGACTTCATGGTTTTCGACATGTTTGCAATTCTGATTTATTACAGTTCTCTCTTTGTCAAAAATTCAGTAGCAATTGATTTAATATGCGCTCCGTTTTTCAGTTTTTCTATGAACATTACAGTAATACATTCGCTCACTCATTTAACGATAGTATTTCAACAATTTTTGATTCATTCACAGAATATTCAGTTGTTTAATCTTTTTTGTGGCCATAAAGGGCTTCAGTGGACTTGTTTTGTCAAGAATAAGCGATGTCTGCCCGGTCGTAAAAGCATTGACTCCTGAAAACTCTCAATGCGATACGAAAAACTGTTTTGTTGTATTTGAGAAAGAATGAAAATGATAATATAATCCTAATCACTAAATCAGTTTTAAAGATACAGTTTTCGAATGCGTTTGCGCCGAGTTCCGCGAGGCTAAACATTAAGTTAAGAACTTGTTACCTTAAGGAACTAAAACTATGGCTTTGAATGTAAAAAGAATATTTTTTCTCGCATGATGATTAGGAAGAGGGTTGATCGACATGGGAAATTATTCCACCAGGACCTGGTAGAGTTGTACGACCCATGAGAGTGTAATCGATTTCACGAGCTGCTTGACGACCCTCTGATATTGCCCACACGACGAGTGATTGTCCTCGTCTGCAGTCCCCAGCTGCATAAACCCTCTCCAAACTAGTCGAGTACTTCCCATTAACCGTCTCATAATTGCCCCTTCCATCCATCTTCACCTGTAGTTCCTCTGCAATATATTTCTCAGGTCCTAAGAATCCCATGGCCAACAGTACCAAATCGCACTTGTAAATTTGCTCTGATCCTTCAAGCTCTACCATTTTCCATCTACCATTCTCGTCCTTTGTCCACTCCACCTTAACTGTCCTGATGCCCGTCACATTTCCCTTTCCATCGTCCAAAAATTCCTTGCTGAGCGTGCTAAACTGCCTAGGATCTCTTCCAAACTTGAGTGCAACCTCCTCATGGCCATAATCAACTTTGAATACCTTTGGAAATTGTGGCCAAGGATTATCAGCTGCCCTCTTCTCTGTTGGTTCAGGCAAAATCTCAAATGTCGTGATGGATTTGGCACCCTGTCTCAAACTCGTAGCAATGCAATCACAGCCAGTGTCTCCACCTCCAATGATAATCACATCCTTGTCCTTAGCTATTAATTTTGGATTTAAAGGTGAATCATTTCCCATTTGCTTCTTCTGCCAGTGCTCCAAGAAACTCACAGCAAAATGAATACCCTCCAAATCCCGCCCAGGAATAGGTAAATCCCGGGGCCAAGTCGAACCAGTGCACAATAATACAGCATCAAACTCCTGCATCAACTGCTCACTAGTGATATCCTTTCCGATATGAACTCCAGTTTTGAAGACAATTCCCTCGGCAGCCATCAGTGAGACCCTCCTCTGCACCACTTGCTTTGACAGTTTCATCGTGGGAATGCCATATTGCAGTAGTCCACCGACCCGATCATTTCTCTCGAAGACAGTGACGACATGACCAGCCTTGTTGAGTTGTTGAGCAGCAGCTAAACCAGCTGGACCACTTCCCACAATGGCAATTCGTTTGCCTGTTCTTGATAGCGGTGGACAGGGAATGATCCATCCCTGCTCAAATGCATGATCAATAATTGCACATTCGATGTTCTTGATTGTAACTGGGGGCTCAGATATACCGAGAACACAAGCGCCTTCGCAAGGGGCTGGACAGACTCGTCCAGTGAATTCAGGGAAGTTGTTTGTCTGAAGGAGTTGTCGAAGGGCTTCCTGCCACTTTGATTGATATACTAAATCGTTCCATTTTGGAATTATGTTACCAAGAGGACAACCATGGCTGCTCTGACAGAAAGGTACACCACATTCCATGCATCTCGCTGCCTGAACTTTCAAACCTTTACGAACTCCTTGAAAGTTGTAGATCTCATTCCAGTCATCTACTCTGTTCTCAACTGGTCTGTAGTTTGATGCATAACGTTTATATTTCATGAACCCTTTAATTTTATCGAGCTTCTTCTGAGCTAGATCACCATCTTCGATTGAGTCCTCGATATCTTTAATAGGTGACCCATTCTCTTCTCCATTTATTACAGTTGCAGACGTGTCTTCGGCCTCTGCCATTTGTTGAAGAGCTCGCTGATACTCATAGGGAAATACTTTGACAAATCTCGTCGTGGGTTCAGGCCAGGTGACAAGTAGATCCTGAGCAATGAGTGATCCTGTTTTCTCGACAAATTCTTCAAGTAGCTTCTTAACATACTTGATGTCATCAGGTTTATTCAAAGGAAGAAGTTCCACCATCTCTGGATTACACTTGCTCTTGAAGGATCCATCGACATCTAATACATAAGCGATTCCTCCGGACATTCCAGCGGCGAAATTTCTACCAGTCAGACCTAAGATGACTGCACAGCCTCCGGTCATGTACTCACAACCGTGATCACCAACTCCTTCAACGACCACAACAGCTCCTGAATTTCGCACGCTGAATCGTTCAGCTGCTATTCCTCTGAAATATGCTTTACCCGATGTAGCTCCATACAGGCAGACGTTTCCCACTATAACATTAGCTTCTGATAGGAATTCTGATTCTTTCGGGGGGTAAATGACAATTTCACCACCGCAGAGACCCTTGCCGACGTAATCATTGGAGTCGCCTTCCAAGGTAACGTGGATTCCTTTAGTAAGGAAGGCACAGAAGCTCTGACCTGCGGAGCCCTTCAATTGAATATTGATACTACCCTCCGGGAGTCCCTCCTCGCCCACCTGCTTAGATATGTAATAGCTCAGAGTCGAGCCAAATGCTCTAGTCTCGTTGTTTATTGTCATATCGATGTTAACGAATTTCTGGGTATTGTTCAGTATTAGTTTAGCTTTCTCAATTAGAATGTTATCAGGACGGTTTTCTAATTGGAAGTCTTGTTTCACGCTACCTCCTCGAATGTTAGCACCTGGTCGGAGTTCGAGAGCTGATCGAAGGACATTCGAAAGGTCCAGCATCTTTGCCTTCGAGATTGTAATGTCCTCGCGCATCTGGAGCAGATCTGTACGACCTATTAGATCTTGGAATTTGCGGACTCCGAGGAATGCCATGTGACCGCGTATCTCTTCAGCAAGCATGAAAAAGAAATTGATGACATGTTCGGGTCTACCCGCAAACTTCTTCCTGAGCACAGGGTCTTGTGTAGCGATTCCCACTGGGCAAGTGTTTAAATGACATTTTCTCATCATTGTGCATCCCATTGCGATTAATGGAGCTGTGCTAAATCCAAACTCATCAGCTCCGAGGAGAGCTGCAACGATCACGTCAAATCCTGTCCTCAGCTGTCCATCAGCTTGCACAATCATTCTTGATCTGAGATTGTTTAGAGTTAGTATCTGGTGAGTCTCAGCAACTCCGAGCTCCCAAGGTAATCCAGCGGCCTTGATACCAGTCCAACTACTGGCTCCAGTGCCTCCATCATGACCTGAAATAACCACGTGCTCGGCCTTTCCTTTGGCAACTCCTGCAGCAACAACACCTACACCCACCTCCGATACCAATTTCACTGAAATCCTTGCATTAGGATTTGCACATTTGAGATCGTAAATTAATTCAGCGAGATCTTCAATGGAGTAAATATCGTGATGAGGTGGAGGAGAAATCAAACCAACTCCTGCAACCGAATGACGAGTAGCGGCTATGTCAGCTGTTACCTTGTATCCAGGAAGTTCTCCTCCTTCTCCTGGTTTAGCTCCTTGAGCCATTTTAATCTGAATATCGTCGGCGTTGGCGAGATAACTCGACGTCACACCAAATCTTCCGCTTGCCACTTGTTTTATTGAAGAGCGTTTATTGAAATCGGGATCTTGGTTCAAGTATCTGTCTGCGTTCTCACCACCTTCTCCTGTATTTGATTTTCCACCGATTCGATTCATCGCTACAGCGAGGGTTGAGTGAGCCTCCAAAGATATACTACCAAAACTCATAGCACCTGTTGCAAATCGTTTTACGATCTCTGATGCTGTCTCCACTTGTTCAATAGGAACTGGATGATTCGATTTACGGAGTTGCAGTTGTCCTCGAAGGGTGCAGGATTTCACGGATTCCATTGTTGATTTTCTATAGTTTTCGTAGGCATTCGAGGACTTCAGCTCAACAGCTTCTTGGAGATTTGCAATGCTTAGAGGGTCGTTTATGTGCTTCTCTCCTCCTGCTCGCCAGTGGTAGACACCAGGATTCCGAAGGATGTGACAATCAACCATTTGCTCGTGATACATCAACGAATGACGCTCATATCCTTCTTTCGCCAACACCTCGAAGTCCACGCCTCCAATTCGCGATGGTGTTCCCTGGAATTAATTTACTTGCTGTATAAAATAGGCGAATAAAATCGTAAAGAAATTTGAAGAAAATTGATGTCTCATTGGATGTTTGGAATCAGGTAAATCATAAATTGGATCCATGTTTTTAATCATCGAAGATTCAACGAAATAAATGAAATAATTATTGAATTAAATGATTGAATTGAATGATTAAATTGAATAATTGAAAAGAACTTTCCACTTCTTGAATTATCTTGGAATTATGTAGAGTAAAAATCTTTAGAGAAAAAAATCTCAAAATAAATTTGAAAAACGCCATAAAATCATGTAATACTTAAATATAGAAAAAGAATCCTCACCTTGAAACACTTTTCAATAACAGTATCAGCCAGGCCGACAGCCTCAAAGATTTGTGCACTTTTATACGATTGAAGTGTTGAGATTCCCATTTTTGCCATGACCTTCGCCAGCCCTCTTTCAATAGCTTCGGCATAGTTCTTCGCCATGGCCTCATCAGTCATCTCAGAGTCAATAACGCCTTCATCCCTGAGTCCCCTAGCGATCTCCAAGACCAAATATGGACAGATAGCATCAGCTCCATACCCCAACAACACACACATGTGATGCACTTCTCGGGCCTCAGCAGTCTCGACAATCAGTCCCACCTTCATCCTCTGTCTTTCCTCAATCAAGAAATGATGAGTAGAGCCAAGAGCAAGCCCAATGGACACTGGAATCCTCTCAGGACCTCCCAGACGATCAGAAAGAACGATGAGCTGGTAGCCTTCCTTCGCAGCTAGATTAGCCTCCTCGTTGATACGATCGAGGGTTTTGAGCAGCCCAGCTGGTCCCAGTGCTCTCTCATAAGTAACATCGATTACCTTGGTTCTCCAACCACGATAGCTCGTGTGTTTAATTACTTCCAAATCATATAGAGAGAGAATCGGATTCGGGAGGAATAATCTATGAACTTGGCGTTCGTCAGGCTTCAGGATATTGCTCTCGGGGCCGATTGGACACAGCAGGGACATCACGATCTTCTCCCTGAAAGGATCGATCGGAGGATTCGTCACCTGTGCGAACAATTGCTTGAAGTAATCGTAGATCAGAGGTTGAAATTGGGAGAGACAGGCTAGAGGTGCGTCGTTACCCATAGAACCTAGGGCTTCCTTCTTGGTGTTGATCATCGGAATCAAAAGCAGGTTGATGGTTTCGATGGTGTAGCTGTAGAGACCTAAACGTCTGTCTGCCTCTAATGCTCGGTTGAGCACACTTGGAACATTCAGACCGCTTGTGATACCTAGACCATTGCTGTGACCATTCTCAACGTTCTTATTGACGGGAACGTGGGCGGCGCGGAGATCCTCCAGGGAAATCTGAGAATGGAAAATCATTTTAGGTTGATAAAGCATTTGGTGAACGAATGTAGCGAAGGTTTTGTGCCATGAGCGAGTTGAATAGTGAATTTGAAACGTGAATGTCATGAATGATTTTAAAAATTCTGCAATAAAGGAAAATTCAAAGGAATTCATATTGGAGAAATTTTTTCAATAATTTTCTAATTAAATATCAATTAATTAAATTACTGATATGATTGTAATCGCTATTCCCTTACGCTCGTGCTTAATTCATACTATTTTATTATTATGTTTAACGTGAAATTGTTTTGATTATTTTCCGCAACCAATAGACGAATTTCTAGCCAATACACAATTATTTATAAAAAGTGGTATTGAATGGCATGTGGTACATCTACACGATTTGAAATTGATGAAGTTTCAAAAACAACAAGATTTTTTTTCAAATTCTTTCCTTTCGTTTCCTTTATTACAGAATAAAATTCCACCCAACCAAAAGCCAATACTATATAACAGCCATAATGATCGTAATGATATTGTTGTTGTCTGTTGCTGATCATCAATTCTCTACAAGTGCAATAAAATCAGATCAAAATAAGAAAAAAAGGGTCGAAAGACTTGAATATGAATATAAATAAAAAAAAAACGGGAGATATTGGTTCAGCATAAAAAATTGGCAGTAAATTAGCGATAAAATTTCACTCTCACAAATAAAAAATCCAAGTGTTTAAATTGCACACATAATTCGACGTTTTTTTTTTTTAATCGATGTTTGCTTTTTTGTATTTTGAACTCACCCTCTGCGTTAAACACCAATGACGCCAGCACACAGGTAAATTGGAAGAAACAAATTACTCTGAATTAATTAATGGCCTGATTGATTAAAGGGTTGATTAAATTTTGGTAATAGTTTATACATTTTTAGTCATTTGATGAGCATCGATAGAACTAATGGAATTTTGGTAGTCGAAATTTATACCATTGCAGCAGCACCAACTCGACGAGCGATGTGATGAATGTATATCAATGTTTCACGACAAAAGCAATTTAATTTATTATGCATATTAACGAAAATAATCATGTGGCGACTGGCATTGTTCGGATTACATCGAGAGGTAAACGCCTTTAGTAAACGAAAAACAATCCATTAAATTTATTAATTGGAAAAAAGTTTTCTCCTAGAAATTCCTCTCTCAATATCAAAACATATCCCCACATGATATTTATCATCATCGATTAATAAAATTTTATAAACGGTGGGATACAACATCCGTGCAAGGATTAAATATTTTATCATGATAATCGTAATAGTACCTGGTCCTTGAGCCATTTAGAATGTGGCCTACTCCTAGCAATTTGCAGTTTCAACTCCACATCTTGGATGATTGTTTTCTCTTCGGTGTCTACTAGCAGCATTCTGCCAGGCTTCAATCGACTCTGCAAATAAATATTGGTGGTCCTAATGAATATCAAAGTATACCCATTCAATTAATCATTGAAAACCGTAAACAAACAATTAATAATGGAAAAACAGCGCTGGATGACGGTCCTATAGATCTATACAAACCCATTCCTTGAATGTGAACATCCGCATGAAAAGCGTCTACTTTGATGATTTTTATTTTAAAAGATAGTCCTTTTTCTGTTCATGCTTTTTCCATTGAATCAGCTCTAGCTCATAATTCTAGATCATTTTGTAATAAAATATGCAAGATGTCAATATCATTGGAGAATAAATAACTAAACCTCAACAAAGTAGGACTCCTTTTCATACGGACCTCCACAATAGATTGAATTAAACACCAAATATATGATTCAATTAATGATAATTTTTGTAAAGTAACGAAAACAATTGCATAAAAGAAAATAGTATTATGATTCCCCTGTTTACGTGAACAATCACGAATATATGATTCGATGGCTTCCTGATTTAACAAAAATGGAAATTAAAAAAATTTCATGAATTATTGAATACACATGAGGGAAACGTTTGAATCTAATTGAACCGCAAGAAGACCAGAAGAGAATGTTCTTCCATCACAATGCATTGCAAATAATTCCCTTCAGCAATCCAATCATTAGAAATCCTCTCATTGCTAATTTGAAAAAATGATACAATATAACTTTCTAAAAGATAAATTATGCTTATAAAATAATTAAACAAACAAATGAATAATTTCCATTTGAACTAAAAAAAAAAATGAAAGTCTCCAGGGAACGATAACGTTGCTATCCTCATTGCTCATCAGCAATCTCCACATGGCCATCTTGAATAATTGACATATGCAATGAGAAGTGGATAATTGTCTCTTGAATTAAATAGGATTGGTCGAATTCCCTGAAATGCTGAAAAGATATAGCTCTGAGTGTTATGGAAACAATGAATTATTTTTTTTTTATGTGATGATGGATTGATGCATCTGTTGCTTCAAATCGATCCCCGGAACGTGGACAGAACAGCAGCAGGTATTGGGCCAGGCTTAATTTTCAATTCAGTTTTGTTTTTTTTCTGTTCGTTTCAATATTATTTTTGGTATGTCGTGACTTTTCGGCTGCTGTAATCCCTCGATCTTTTACCTTCAGGACAACATTGCTGGCCTCAGTGTCATAGACGCCCACTTCAGACGCCATCACCATCATGTTATCCTTAGTGACGTAGAAGCGCGATGGGCGCAGGCCATTTCTGCCAAACAAAAAATTTAAAAAAGTCTTTTGTATTACCATAATTGTCGACTAACACGTGTGTCTGTTATTAATTCATGATGAATTAATTTGGGCTGATACCGTTTGCCATCGTCCTGGCACTGTACTTAAGAAAACAGATGTCTAATTTTTTTTTATGGGCTTTTTCGATTTATTTGTTTTCTTTTCTTCTACGGTTTTCCTTCATTTTGTACATATAGATTGCTACAGAAATTATTCAAACACTAATTGAATTGGAGATTGATATGTTCAGAACGTCATGAGTCTTCCATAGATTGTTGAAATAAAGAACAATCTTTTTTTTCACTGCTACTACGTTCTGCCCGTGCGGAAAAGTACCTTTTCGCTCACTACCAAAGGAAAGATTTTAATTTGTCAACGAAATATGGTACACTTCGGCACTCGCTCAAGGTAACATCGCTACCAAAAAAAAAATATTAATTCAATTCGTGTAATTAGCTTCACACTCGAACACCCCGTCTCATTTTTATCGAAATTCGCTTTTTTGCTACTAGACTGGCAATTGGTGGGACTGGCAGTCGTTTTAGGACCATACAACTTAGCAGTCTGAGTAGAATACTAAAAAAATAATGTCTTATTTGCTACATAACTGTATAATTACGATTTCACAGTAGGAAAGATGATTAAAATTTGTCTACCGATAACAGAAAAATATATTGGATTCGAAATTTGATGAATCCCAAAACTTCGTCGAGATTTACATATATTTTTAAGTTGATAGGATATTAAAAATGTTCTTAAAATACACCACTCAATAATCTGGCTGACAATGATCTCTTCATCATTGGATTTATTGCAATTTGGCAATGACCAAAGCAAAACAGTCATATGAATTGACTATCCACTAAAATTCAACAAGACTTATTCAGAAGAACAATCACCAATGAATTAACAGCTGAATTGTTGCCTTGTTGATAATTATTCATCCTAATCTTTGAAAGCTTCCCCCACTTTCATAACGATCAGATTCTCTTGAAAAAAAAACAAATGTTACTTTGATTGCATGTCTTAATAATTTATGCAATGAAATCCCCATGACATCCTTAAAGGATCTCTTCAATTGGATATGTGATGAGCTGCAGAAGGTAGTCGTGTCAACTTTGTTATTAATTATCATTATTTAAAACCCCTTAAAATTAACAAAAATAAAATAATTGACAAAATGAATTTAAATAATTTATCAATTTCTTCATTTTCCCTTCCGCAACTCAGCATATCTTTATAAATAACAATTACTTAATCCAAATTTTAAAAAAAAATAGAAAAACTCGCTGATAAAGGTCGCAATTCCGTGGTGGTTTACAATCCTCCCAGCGAACCATTATTTGTCTAGACTTTTCTCCTGATTTATTTTCTGGTATAACGAATGCCTTGTATTAAGTACCAAGCGGACTTTCGATCCACGCCCTTGGAAGCAGCGCTGTATTGAGATACTCATAATCTTTCGATTCTCTGTTTTTCTGAATAGAATTTTCTTTGGTTTCATCTTGAATAATTTAAAAGATAAGTCTACCTGTCCAGAATAGCTCCGACATAGCGGCCATCAGTGAATGTTAGCAGGGCTGGTCCATCCCAGGGCTCCATTGCGCATGCAGCCCAGTGATAGAAGTCACGTTTTTCTGTTGCCATTGTCAAATCATTCTGCCACGCTTCCGGAACCATTGTCATCACTGCCTGTAAATTTCATATTCATTCATGCTCCAGAAGACGACGAATAACGGGTTCTAAGGCAATTTTTCCCCGGACAAAATTTCCCCCCAAAAAAAAATCCCCTGGTCAGAATTCCCCCTAAAAAAATTTCCCCGCACAAAATTTCCCTCAAAAAAATAAAATATCATTTTGGAACTAAAATTGGGGAACAAGAAAAAAAAATTATGATGAAAAAAAAAAAATTGGGAAATTTGGTCCGGGGAAATTTTTTAAAAGGAAATTTTGTCCGGGAAATAATGTCCAGGGAAAAAGTGACCTACCACCCGAATAACGATGAAACGGCCAAAAATTTAAAGTCATGTGACTGTTTCTTAATTTATTATTCATATTATGAATAATTTACACGCTATGGATTATTTATTATTCCTCATAATTATTTTAACGTCTTTGAGATTAAAATCTATGTTACCTCTGGTAATGTACGTTCACCAGCCATGACTAGAAACTCGAGTACACAATCAGCAGATCCAGAGTCCGATAGATTAGGTTCAACCACTGGATATAAATCTTTGAGTTTTTCACCGAAAACATCACTTTTCATAACACCTTCACGAGCCTTCATAGCGTTTACGTTGCCACGGAGAGTATTGATTTCTCCATTATGTGCGAGCATCCTGAAAATAATTAAAATTACACCGTGTTAAGAATAATCATTAGATCGACGTTACATATTTATCCGTAGAAAAAAAAATAGATAAAAATCAGTAAAACCGTAGAGATTAAAATTCACCTCAAAGGATGTGCCCTCTCCCAACTCGGGAATGTATTAGTCGAGAATCGCGTGTGTACTAGAGCAAGATAAGTCTCGAATTTTGGATTCTTGAGATCGGTGAAGTACAGCCACAATTGATCGGCGGTAAGTTGGCCTTTATAGACCACTGTTCTGAGTGAAAGCGAACAGATGTAGAACCGTAGACCAGGCTGTGGTATAGTGTGCGATGAACGCTTCCGTAATACGAACACCTGAATAATTTAAAGTTGCTTTTTCAGTGAAAAGTCGATTGCTAATCAAAAGTTCAATGACTCCCACTCGTCGATGGCAGTTGGAGCTTTTGTTTCAGTTTTGAGCTTTAAAGTTTCAACACATACTTTAATTATTAATTTAAAATGTGTGAGGCGACGACGAATCGAAAAAATGAAACATATCAACAAAAAATTGGATGAAATTTCAGTTGAAAAGAATTCAATAAATTTATTTAGTCCCATCGGGTAGTGATATAACACCCTATTGAAATTATTACCCCATATTATTCGAGGAATTGATAAAACTATTTCGTAATTTTATTACCTGACGGTTGAGGAGTTCTCCCTCTTCATCCCCAGTGACAAATACCTGACGCATGTAAGGCTCACATTTTCGTGCCACTTGGCCAATGTGAGAATTATCTGTTGGCACGTCACGCCAACAAATTACCTGTAAAAAAAAACGTATCAGCGATGAAAAATAGGCGATTGTAGATAATTAATTTGTATGCTGCGGTCCCTTTGGCCTCCTAATTAATAAATAAATTAATAATGATCCCCAAATCCCTTTCCCGGCCTCTTCTAAGAGCTTCTAACAACAGTTATTGGGGTGGAATTTCTTAGACCAATAGCAAGACAAAGCCTTGTTGAATTTGACAAAGTGGGAGAAATGTGAGTATCGAAAATTCTCTAGTTATGGATTAGCCCTCTGGAGAAAGTGATCAGGTTTTTGGGGTGAAAACGGTAAAATATCTCGCGTGATTTTATCTACAGCATCCCCTTTCAGGCAGACCTTCACATTTTGTCTACTGGAAATATATCCACCCTGAATATATTTCGATAAAAAAATACCTTCAAGTTGCATTCTGCTGCGAGCTTCTCGAAAGCAGCCTCAGTCTGCTCATGGGTTCTCTTATCGAGGAATAAAATACCCGTAGCATATTTTCCAAATTCGGGGAGTTGAATTCCCTGTTTTTCACTGGAAAATAAAATAATTCCACATAATCCTATCGCCAAGACAACAATCTCTTCGCATCAATTGTATAACAAAATAACAAAATAATGGATAACACAAGATAACGTACATATAAGTGATTCTCTCAATCTAGGTATCTATTTTTTTCGATGGCTTTAAAAATTCTGGAATAATTGTTCATTCAACATGGGGAACATTTTTTTGTTCGCGGGCAACTTATCGTGATAAATCAATTATTAATAAATACCTCTGCGAACAAAGGAACAGAATATTTCCAGAATTTTTTTAAATATCAAAAAAAAATTATATATCTATTCGATTAAATAACAGTAGATAAGGAACGCAATGTCATTCGATCATTGTCAGCAATTGGGAACGAGGCGTCAAATTATTTTCTTCTTAAAAATCCATTAATTTGTAAATTTCTATAGCATTAAAATCCAAAAAAAAAACAATAAAAACCGACAGAATATTAAAAATAAATTAATACTCCATAACAATAATCAATCTATCATAAATGAATGCCGTAATTTATTTGAATATTATTTGAAATGACATGGATGATCGTAAGTAGTTGAATAAATTGATCTGAAATCTGAAATTGAGAGGAAATTCCACACTCTCATATCAGAATCTATGAACTCGAATATGTGGAATTAAAACTGAATACTAATATAATCTAATCATCAAGATATTAGTGGACCCCCCGGGGCCTGCGGTCACCCTGGTAATTGCAACAGACCGTACTTATCACTGACTCCTGCGTGCTCAATTACACAAGCATCTCCGTAAAGAGGTCTGTGACGCACAGAAGTATGATAATAATTTTTAATATGCTCTACTGATGTGGATTCAATAACAAACCGTATTTCTTCTGCGTAGTAGTCATGAGGAATTGCACAGAGAACACCAGCACCGTCTCCAGTATCATTATCACAGGCGCACGCACCTCTGTGATTCATACGAGCTGAGAGAATCTCTGCATCACTTACAATCTGGAAGAAATGAATTTATCAATGTATCAATGGATTACTAAATTATTAATCCTGAAATTAATGAAGAATTGTAATAAACTTATCATTATGATGCAATTGATTGGAGAATTATTCAAAGATAAATGATTAAATTTAATTTAATTAAATGGAATATTCAAACGAATTTTTGAGTTGAAGGAAATGGAATGCGTTCGATTTTGTCCTGTCTCTTCAGTTTTCTGTATTCTTCGGCGATTCTTTTGTGGAGAATCGTAAAATTATAAAGTATATTTCAGGAAATTTTGGTGTGAAGAAAATGGGTCTTGAAATAATTCGACAATTGATGAAGACATTCATGTTCAATTTGTTAAGATTGAAAAATGTTGACGGCCTCAGGGTCGTTTTTCTCTTGAAAGCTTTGAGTACAAGCACTCATGTAGTCGTAAGAAAGATGACAAAAAAGAGAACATCAATTAGACTGAATAAATATCAGCAGAAGAATGCCTTTTGTGAGATATTCCATTTCCCGTGCTCAAGGACTTTGAAATAATGTCTGTAAAATTGAAAGGTGTATTAATTTGCGGAAATTAACACATATAAATTTTTTAATGGAGTGATAATTGCGTTCTGAAGACTCTCGCTGATTTATATACAATGATGCAATTTTTTTTCGATGTTTCTTCCAGTTTTTGTGATAACGATGGAGATAATATGCTGCAGATAAGCGAGAGAGGTTTCTGCACATAATTTTTTTCATTTTTCAAGCAAGTCATTTCGGGAGAGATTTACCTACAGAATGTGGTAATTAAAATTCTTTTACGTTCTGTACAAAAAAGTCTCGAATAACGCACACTACGCACATACCTATCCTCATTTTCCACTTGTCAGTGTACAATAAAATATTATAACGCACAAGTTGGTAAATATCGTTTTTAACAAATACCATCTTTGGGTTTACTATTATATTTATTATTTTATCCCTACCGATGTAAAACAAAGGAGAACATTTGTAACATCAATGAAATAAACAATACAAATATTATTTTATCCACATAAAAAGATCTTTTCTCATGAAATCCTCATAAAATCTCAGAAATTTACAGTCCAAAGAGAACTCTGTACGTTTAAATTTACAAATAGTTACAAATTACAAATGTTTAAAGTTGTAAACGTGAGAAAAAATGTTTGATGAAAATTGAAGTTAATTTAGTCAATGAGAATTTCCAGTTCTGCTTGGAAGTTACTGAGATTACTATTTAAACTGACCGTGAGTGTCATGATGATGCATTAAATCCAGTGATTATGATTGTCATAATAATCCTTTTTTTAATAACAAAAACAGACAACGTTAATGAGATAATTTTTTCTGAGATTAAATTTTAATAATTTGTAAGTGAATCATCAGATCAGTCGATGGATGAGAATAATTCTAGATAAGACGGGCAATCATCGGGATGTAAGGAGATAAGAGGATTAATTTTTCGGTGAAATTAGAGAAAAAATTGAATATTCGTACCTTATGTGATCTTTTTCCATCGATAGCTACGATAAATCCAACACCACACGCATCCTTCTCTAAACTTGGGTCATAAAGACCCTGTTTTACTGGAAGAGACCAAGAATCACCAGAGCTCATATTCGTAATCTGAAATAAAAATTTATTTAGATATTCTGCAGTGCAATAAATAAATAAGAAAATATTCACTTATAATAAATCAATTTAAAATATCACATGAACTTCACAATTATCGGATATTTTCCAAAGTTTCATTGAAGAACCACAAGATATTTTTTAAAAAAACTTCTCTACGTCACATCTGGCAAATTTCGATTAGTTCTTTCTGTTTTAAACGCAATCTGTCAGTTTTTACGTAAAATTCTGGGAAATTTCTGGAGAAAGAGTGACAAGTTTAGTTTTAATGATTTTACTTTCATTGAAGATGTGATATAATTTTAGTATATTAAATTCCAATCGCGGACTTTATACTTTGACAATTGAGATTTTATCTATTTGAATTAGTTTTTAATTAAAATCCCGAACACATTTCGTATAAATTACCGAAGGCGAGGAAAAACCTGGTAATTTTCTCGGTCAAATTCGTCTGTTTCCTCATCCAAAAACTGCGCCTTTAACTACTCTTTGCATTACTAAAATTAGGAATGAAAGTACTAGTCGTGGTAATTGCTGGCATACGCTCGATAGACTCCACTAAATATATCATACGTTGAAAGACAACAAAAGTAAAAAAAATTTATCATTTCCCGACGTCTCAAAACCATTTATCATTCCCTTTGACTCACTCTCATTCATGATACATCGTTATGATGCAAAAATGTAATCAAATGGATGAAAGTGCGGATTAATAAGTCGCTAATAGGATGCAAAGTGCAACCGTAGTTAGACCTCGGAGGAATTTATAGCCACGAGAAAAAACTATTGACGGATTTATTCGATTCTATTTATATCTAACGCGCATATTATTCCCATGACGTACGAACTTTCAGTTTGTTATTATAAAAAATTTCAAAATTTAGTATTTCGAAATTACAAAATACGTCTGTGCACGGAGAGAAATATTTAGTAAAAATTACGGAAAATTTTCGTGACTTTAGATAAAAATTACGTGACAGTTCCGTTAAATTTCCGACAATCACATTTCGCTCCAGAATTACGGAAAATACACGTAATTTTTATTGAATATTTCTCTCAGTGTAATAAGAGAATCGTATAAATATTGCGTATAAAATTATTAATAAAAAGGAATTGAATACAAATCGTTGACCACGCGTATGCAAAAAATTCAGTGATTAGAGGATTTGCATATGTCAATTGAATTTACTCTCCTCTTACTCTTCTGTTTGCATTAATTCTTCGCTACGTGAATTAAAATATCTCTCGTCGCCTTTTTCATAATTAATAATAACAATTCCACAATAATATACATCAATCATTCGTTATTACAGTGAGAAAAAAATTTTATTCAACCAAGAATATTTATTAACCACCAGAAAATATATTTTTCATCAGTAAGTCTTATGGGAATCAGTGATCGCCAGATTTACTGGTGGAAAGAAAATAATCTTGGCAAAAATAATTTTTTTTCTCAATGTATGTCCTCCATTCTGTGTTATTTTATTAAATTTATTAAAATACATCATTAGCATTTTAAATAAATCATTTGTGAAAATCAATATTTAATAACACCTGTCATATTTTTCATAACACGTCAGCGTTTCAGCAAGTATTATTTTATAATTGCCCAATTAGATTAATCTGCATCTCTGAACTAACTCATTTGATTACTACTCTCAACTTAAATTGCAGTTATTATTATTTAATTACACCAATGGATGCTATGATTTAGGTGAATGGATTTATGGAAAATCAAGTGAATCATTTTTTTATGTTTTCTATTTTTTGGCATTCCCATTTTAATCTATAATTAATTTATTCTTCAAATAAAGAAAAGATAAAAATATAAATTTAAGAATTAAAAAAAAACATCATAATAGGAAAAAGAAATGTAAATAAAAAAAAATGAATAAATAAATTTAACGGCAAAACAATAATAATATCAAAGTCCAGATCATAGAGTCGCCGTTTGTTTTTTAATTAAAAGAGTTCGACATTTTGCAAATTATATTTTATTCAAATATAATTATATAATAATATAATTGTTTTTTTTAGTGAAGAGGGAGAGAGTGAGAGAGGGAGAGAAGTTGGTTATTGTGAATAGAAGTTTTACCAGAATAACTACAATCTCTCGAGTTGAATACGAACCGCCTCGTGTGACGTCAGAACGTTGCTTAGCAACCAATGCGTATATAAGTCGCGAAATTTTGGCATTAGGAGCACTTTGGCCTGTACCCTCAACTTGAGAACATGATACTTTTGTGGATGTCCCTAACTCGATAACATCGACTAATCCTGCGTTTATCTAAAATATAATATTAAAAACTCGCCCTGAAAATCACCCGATACTATCTTCTCTCAGTGAATCTTTTGGAGCTCATGAACAAATTTTGAGTAGTCTATCAAATTTTGAGTATGACTATCAATGAAAATTCATTGGATTCATTTTTAATATTTTAAATTTACCACGAGAAAATAGCGATGAGTTAACGTTTGAAATTATTGCCACTGAAACTGGCAACATTCCACTACATAACTATTATTCTTATCGATAATAAATTAGATAATAAATTCTAAACTCGTGTGTCTGGGGGCCGGTAATGGCTTTGAGGTAACAAATATTTCCTGCTGCTTCTCACTATTTTTGAGAACTGGAATAATTTCAAAACTTCAAAATATGAAAATACGAAAAAAATATCCGAGTTATGATGGGGTTTTATCAGTCATGTGGTTGACCGCGGATTCCACACGAGTAGAAAGCCCCATCCCGACAGGAAAGATATCAAATCTAATATAATATTATAATAGTTTAATTTAATAGAGGATATACTATATGCCAGTATGTACCATTTTTATATACCCAAATCAAGTATATGATCATAAAAAGCTACAGATATCATCTACAATAATTCTGCAGATGAAAACGATCCGCAGGACTCAACTGTATATTCTTTTAAATATTTAAACATATAATATATACATATAATAATATATATATCATATAAATAAACATATAAAATAATTATTATCGAAATTATCAGAATTAATTCAATTAAATTAATTATATATTACAAAATCAATGAAATAGACTATTTCGTCCTAAAAAAATGCAAAAGTTGAGAAAAAACTTGAGATTAGTTCTGGAATTGTCACGTAAGGTAAATTACGAGTGCACGTGCACAGGACGTCAAAATGTCAAACAGAAAAAGTCCACAAATTTATCAATATGCCATTCAATTGGAATTACGTATTCGTTTGCATGTTGTCCGATGTAACTACCAACATTCCACTAACAATGCCAACCGTTCGCATGCACAAGTCTTGTCTGAGAAAATCTCTAGCAAATGGTCAAGAATTCTTGTGAATCCTCAGAACATGAAAAATATCATTAAATAATAAAAAAGTTAATGATCGAGTGCTTTCCACAGCCAGGATGTTAACACAAATTTCGAGATGTCGAGACGTTGAACGTATTGATTTTCTCCTCAAGTACATAAACCCATGTAACCGCCGTCTCTAACGTACATACAGAACCTCCGAGAGGGGCAATACTCTCGTACCAAGTACGTTAACAAGATGTCGGCGTTTCTCAAAAATAATCCGTCACTCATTCTTTGAATCTCTTACAATTCCCCACGCTTCTTCATCAAAACGAAAAAATAATTGATAAATTAGCGTCAGGTTGTTTCACTGACTGATTTTCATAAAATATCAGTGATGGAGACCGGCGCCCATAGATTCTACCGTTTTGCCTTTTTGCCTTTTTGCCATTTTGCCCTTTTTCCTTTTTCCCTTTTTACCTCGCATATCCAACCGAAATTACATTAAAACATGTTCTCCAAAAGCTACCTGAGACATTACATAATCCCCGTCTTCCTCAACTAGATTGAAATTGTAATAAAATAGTGGTAGGAAGAATGGCGAATAAATGATATCGGAGGACATGGTACGCAGGAGAGATTCATGTGCTTGTAATAAATGAATAATTAGATTAATTAATGGATAAAAAGTTAAATATTACCTCCTCGTTGTATTGAGCACAGCGCGCAGCTTGAAGATAAGAACTAACTCTTTTAAAAACTCAACAAATTTATCGAATGAAAGACTGAAACAAATTTTATGAAGGATATTGATAAATGATTACATCCAATGTACTGCCAGACACCACCACCCCCCGGACAGCTTGTCCTCACGTGTTCAATCTATTTTCCGGTTTATTTGTTTTTTTATTTAACTCGAAATATCTTCGCAATTCAACTTTCTTATTAAATCGATAGCGTTTCTATTTTTTTTTTTGTGGTATTACGAATTGAATACTAGATTATTGCAACAGTGCGTTATGTTCGATATATTTTGCGAAATTAAGAACGTTTCCAATACACAAAATCACGGATCCACGACCAATGACGCACTGGCTGAATTCCGCAGACAGAACCAAAGAGGATTGACTAAAGTAGAGACTGAGGTTCTGGGGTTTGAGTGACTCGTAGTACCTCATCCCAAGGGAGAGAGAACGCCACACGCAATGCCACAGCGTGCGGTAAAGTCACTTTTCCGCACGTCGGAATAAAAATAAATATTTACTGTAAATTTGAATTAACCAGGTAACACCGCTCTGCAATCGACTTTCAAGTGATAAAAATTATGAAATTTATTATTTTTTTATTTTATGGTTGACTACTTGGAGTAGGCATCTGCAACAATACGGATTTTCTAGAGACCCTAAATATACCTAGTTACCTAACCCAACCTCACACTCACACGCCGGGTCATCTAGTAATTTTTACTGTCTGCGAACCGTCCAATCAACGTCAAACACGAGTAGTCAAGACACGATACTGTTTATTCCTGTGTATATCACACAGGAAACATTTGATAATTCTGGCACTCCGGTAAAATCAACAAGAAAAGGTTGATGATTATTTACTAGTGTAGAATTGCAAAATTAAACATGAAAGTCTTTGGATTTAGTTTAGTGCTGCTAGTTAACTTATTGTTGGGAA
The DNA here is from genome assembly GCF_000806365.1 of Fopius arisanus. Taxonomy (NCBI): domain Eukaryota; kingdom Metazoa; phylum Arthropoda; class Insecta; order Hymenoptera; family Braconidae; genus Fopius; species Fopius arisanus. The sequence goes on from NW_011887830.1 coordinate 458,860, forward strand.
GTGTGTGTGTGGATGCTGGGTAAGTTTAAAAAAATTCAAGGTTCGTCGATTATTACGAATAACCTAGCAATATTTATTCTGATATTATTTATGGCTCAGGAGCCGCATTTACGAATTTTATTATTCATTTGAATTTATTGCAAATGTTCATGATAAAATAAAATATCACTGAAATAAAAATTGAACTCACTGGAGGAATCATCCTCTAGAAAGAATGATCATCAAGGGGCACACCTAGTGTGATTCCTTCAACAATCAGCAATTTTCGGTAGTTTAAAAAAAGTGCATCAGATGCTTTTAAATTATTAAGATATATTTATATATAATAATAAATACTCTCTAAATCTATCTCTTGAGTCCCAAAAAAACGCTCTCCACTGATTTTTCAATGATTGCGGTTTTCACGGGGTCTGATGTACAAAATAAATAAATAAAAACTATTTTTAATAATAGAGTACTCCTCCTACTTGGGGATGAGACCATTACTACTACTGCTATACTTATGAATATATTTTATCATGTGAAAAAAAAATTTTAATTGCAGAAGAGATTTCTATCAAATATTGGGACTCTCTCGGAGTGCCAGTACCCATGCAATCAAGAAAGCATATCGAAGACTTGCTAAGGAGTATCATCCGGACAAGAATAAAGATGATCCTGATGCTTCCCAGAAATTTCAGGATCTCTCAGCTGCTTATGAGGCACTCTCAGATCCTGACAAACGAGATTTGTATGACAAGGGTGGTGAAGAGGCCTTGAAGAAAGATGGAATGATGAACAATGCCGATCCATTCGCCAGCTTCTTCGGTGACTTTGGCTTCCACTTCGGCGGCGAATCCCAACAGCAACACGAGACACCACAAGGATCCAATGTTGTCATGGATCTGTTTGTGTCGCTTGAAGAATTGTACAGTGGTAGTTTCGTAGAGGTAATTTATTCTTCAAGTTAATCAATCGAAAATAGTGGCATGAGAAATTCAGATTTTTTTTTGCCAGCCAATTCTTTGAAAAGAGATAAGTTTAAAAAAAAATCCTGCGTTCGCAGGAATTGAATTATTGATTATTATAAACAAAGTTGTTAAAAGAATAGATAATTCGGATGAATAATGGGCTTTCATACTTGTCAAGTCTAGGGTTAAAGAAAAACTTCCGCAGCTCTGAAATTTATTCTCCAACCACTAGGGAAAAGTAAAAAAAAATTGATAAGTTGGATTAGAAAAATTAACAAAAACATTAAATAAAGTCTAATAATAATCGTCTTATTTCTTTACAGATAACTAGGAATAAACTAGTGATAAAAGCCGCTAAAGGCACTAGAAAATGCAATTGTAGACAAGAATTAGTGACTCGTAATCTAGGAAATGGAAGATTCCAAATGATTCAACAAGCAGTGTGTTCTGAATGTCCAAACGTCAAATTAGTTAATGAAGAGAGAATTCTTGAGGTCGAGGTGGAACCTGGAATGGTTGACGGTCAGGAGACTAAATTCGTAGCTGAAGGAGAGCCGCATATTGACGGTGACCCCGGAGATTTGATCGTCAGGTAAATACGCAAAAATTTTCCGGTACAAATTTTCAACGAAGAAAAATTCTATTCTATAATTCAAATGATCTATTTTGTTTTATTTTCAGAATACGTACACAGCCTCATCCAGTTTTTGAGCGATTGGGCGACGATTTGTATACCAATATCACGATATCCCTCCAAGATGCTCTTATCGGCTTTACATTAGACATAATTCATCTAGACGGCCACAAAGTCACGATTATCAGAGACAAGGTAACAAAGCCTGGAGCGAGAATGCGGAAGAAGGGAGAAGGAATGCCTAATTACGATGATAATAATCTTCATGGTACCCTGTACATCACCTTCGACGTTGCATTCCCTGAAAAAGATTTCTCTGCTGAAGAGAAAGAAGGTAAATAAAATCATGGATGAAGGAAATAAAAATGCAACTAATGCTGCGAACATTTTTCAATCCACTAATAAATTCATTATGCAAAAAATCTTAAACTGCGCCAGATTAAATGAAGAAATAAATATAGAATATCATAATTAAAAGATAAATTTTTCATACAGTTCAATTTTTATTGTTTGATACGAAATTCTAATGATTCCAATTATTCCAATTAATTAATTCGATTCTAATTCGAAATATTGTGTTATGAATACTACAGATGAATTTTTTTTCACAAGATCACTTTTAAAAAAAATCCTCAGAAATTTTATTTTATTTGATTATCTGAGCCGCAGACATTTCCTTTAATGATGTTTTCCAACTATAATTTTTATTCGGTTATTAATCATAAGAGTAATTGGAAAATGATAATATTGGGGCACAGATGTAATTTAATAATGATTTTGGATTAATATTGATCTAATTGCATCTGTTTGTATTTTTTATTGCTAGCTATCAAGGAACTTCTACAGCAGCCCTCAGTGCATAGGATACACAATGGAATCTGAGGTCCATTGATCTCCATTGATTAGAGATGAATTTCATCGATAAAATACATAAAGTGAGCCACGTGATTGAATAACCAGTGGAATGGAAGACACTCAGTTACTTTTGTATATTTGTCTTTGGAAATAAAAAGGCGACATGTGTTCTGCATCATTTCCAAGAGAACCAACTACATCGATAATATATATTTAAATAAAAGGTAATTTAAAAAAACCAACAATTGTCATTAGAAAATTGGGTAATTTATTTGTTACCATCCATTGCACACATCGAAGTCTTTCCTTTGTTGAAACAAATATCAATGCCTTATGAAGGTCTTCTAACCCTGATTAAGTTGTTGAGAACTAGAATATTATTGTATTTATGATATATGCGGCAATATTTCATGTCCAGAAATGAAATGACCCATGCCTCCAAGCAGTAGTTTCTCTCCGTCCAATTATGCGTATTTATTTATGCGTATTCATATCCCTTTTTTTAATTATCTTAGATGAGACTTTGCAAGGATCGTCGAAATTCTCGTAAATAATCCCCGGAATTTTCTAGGATTTCTTCTCCGATTTGTGAAAGGGATTGGATGTTTCTGCCTTCTTTATGATGAACCCAAGAAGATAACTTGTAGATTTCTTCAGGACTTGGCTCATCATCTCTCTTTGTATTTCCTTTCGCTGTTAAAGGCTTATTATTTTTCTCTTAAAGGCAGCCGTCTCCCCATAAAAAAGGTGGCCTAAAGAAAGAACCCTTGGAAACAGTTTCATTAACATTTATTAAAAATACTACAAAATATTGTTTATATAGTAAATCAATAATTTCGTCACAGAGAACACAGTGTTTTCGTTACATGTTCGTTTACTCGCAGTAGCAATACAATCTCATATTGAAATCATTAACGCAAGCGCTCTGAGAGCCATAAGCATTGAGTCTGCTAATGGACCCTATGAGTTTATTAATGCCATCAGTTCCATGTCTGATCGATGCCTCGAATACGGCATTTCCAGGAAGGGTCTCGATGGTCACTGTCAAGTCTACCCAAGGATCATTACCATCTGTCTCTGTATGTTTCCACATCTTGGCATCCTTGATCCTGTTTATTCTCAATACTGCACATTGAGGATATTTCCTCAGCATTGAATTTAATTCCTCTATAAGAAATGCAGTTGTATTCTTCACTGATTCGTGGCCAATCTCAAAGTCATTGGACGTATGACACATACACCAATGCCCAGGAATACCAGCTAAGTCGCATGTTCGGGATTCAGGAATTGGTAGGAACCAACTGATACCTCTGGGTAGCAGCTTTTTGTCGTCAAACCAATTGATAATCTTAGTCCTCTTCTTAATCCTCTCTTCCTCAACCAGTTCAGGTTTCAAAAGGTCAGTCAGAGTCTCGTGTAGATCATAGGGAGTCGTTAAGCTTTCTGCGTTCTTCCTCAGGTTTGCAAAAGCAATTGGATATTTCTCTCTCCACCATTTCGGCAACACCATAAATACAAATGGTAAACTTCCCTCCATTCTCCCCTGATATGTCTGCCGAAATTCCCCCCATCTCATGCCGTGGTCGCTCATAACGATTAACGCCGTATTTTCCATTATTCCTTCTTGATAAAATTGGTGAATGGCCTTGGAATATGCATCATCACCCAGCTGAGGATAATTAAAAAAATCATGAGTTAAACTTGCCTGCCAGAAAAAGGCAAAGTATGGATCCTTCGAAAATGTTCTGGCAACTTTACTCGAGTGCGTTAAGAAGTTTTCGAAATTCTTACGCGTTCCCAGACACAAATGTGTATTTAATTTTCGAGTATTGCCGATATCGTTCTCAGCGGCTACGCAGTAGGGTCGGAGATAGTAGTCCGTTGGCTGACGGTAGAAGCCAGGTTTGAGGTAATTAAACGTTGTTATTGAGCAAGCATCCTCTGCGAAAATTGTGCGGTAACCAGATGTGCTGAAGTTCTTCCACATGAAGGGGCAGTCATCGAAGGGCTTACTGGTTTCATTCCAACATGTCGTTTGAAGTTCCTTTTCTGAGAGACCAGTTAGAACCGGAACTATGTTGGGGTATGTGTTGTCTCCTACTTTATTGTAGCCTAGCATTTCAATGGCGGATAGTGACTCCAAGGTTTTTACGGTCTTTGGCATCATTCTGTGAAAGTTTAGGCGAGATACTGAGTCCAGGCCGAGAACTAGAAGACTTAGTTTACGCAAATTAGCCACTTCGATGGGGTCAAGCTCCTTTTGGTCATTGTGCTTTGAAGCGGTTCTACATCGAAGTTCAACTTCCGGTTTACGGTGCATAAAAAAGTAGTAATCCCGATAAATTCGGACCTCCTCGCGCCAACACTCAACTCGGATGAATTCAGCGAGAATCCGAGTGGAATTCTGGAACGGATGGCAAACATTGTCCATTCTGAAAATTTAAACATTTTATTAATAATCGATATTCACTAAGAGGTACGACAAACTCTGAGACTATTTTCAGGGATCACTTGGAATTTATTTTCAAATCGAATCCGTTAGTATTGATTCTTGCGCGATTCGAATTCACGTCTTCCACCTTTAGAATTAAGAGAACGGACTCGTCTGCCTATACGCAGGTGCTACTACTCGATCCGTCCAAGCGATTCACTTGACGCTAGAAAAATTCAAAATCTCTTCAACTTCTCATAAAAAAGCGCTGTAAACTTCTATTTCCTGTCCCATGATATTCTGTTCCACGATTTTTTTTATTTAAGGCCCGGATGGACTGTCTGAAAAAGATAATTTACTCCAAAATTGGGACTTCTAATTACTCCGTCAATTAATCGTTTTTTTCCGATAATTGTTAGCTCGCGGCCTAGTTGTTGACAACCGCTAGAACGCTAGCTAACAATTATTGAAAAAAAACGATTAATTGCCAAAGTAATTAGGAATCCGAATTTCGGAGTAAATGATCTTTTCAAATTCAATAAAAATAAAAAAACGCTTGAAGAGCCGGATAGAGTATCTCGGAAAGATAATTTACTCCAAAATTGGGATTCCTAATTACTCCGCCAATTAATTATTTTTTCCCATAATTGTTAGCTAGCGTTCTAGTCGTTGACAACCGCTAGAACGCTAGCTAACAATTATTGAAAAAAACGATTAATTTCCAGAGTAATTAGGAATCCCAATTTTGGAGTAAATTATCTTTTCCAGATAATCTAACCGGTCCTTAAATCGGTTATTAACTTACGTTATTTGATTATCATTATTCTCCTTCCGTCGAAATTCTCGCCAGCAGCACCTTGGCATTTCGGTAGTATTGTAGTACTGATTAATGGCATGACGATTTACGAATATATGAGTTTCATTCGATTCTACCAAAGGCAGCTGACTCCCGAATTCACATTGAATTGGTACTTCAGTTTTCATGAAACGTTTGCTGAACGAGTCCAAGGGATCGAAGGCCGTTATCCGACATCCGTTGTTTCGAACTAGGAAGCCGTCTTTCTTATTCTGAACATTCATCAGTTGGGACTCATTATCGATGTACTTATCTATATTTCAGGGAAAACAAATGGCAATTAATTCACTGTTAAGTTGATTTTATTTTGCAATGCCCAAAAAATCTAGCGCTGTTTAATGGAGTGTCTTAATACTTATTGAGAGATTCAAAACCTTGTGTTGTATTTATAAGATGAGTCACTCCGAATTGGCCAGTGATGAGAGTATTGATGATTATTAGTGACATTACTAAAGCTCCTAGAATAGCTAGGAGCCACGTTCGTATCCTCAGGCCCCCATGTGGGCTTGTCGAAAGTGTCTTAAGACTCTGGTTTCGGTCTTTCCATAGTTTTACGTTATGCCTTCGTGGTGTTACCTAAAAAATATTCCACCAAATTACACAAAGTTTTATCCAAATTGAAATTATTTATTTTTTATTTTTAACGGAATCCCTTCCAAGAACTTGCAGCTGGCCATCGCCCGGGGGCCTTAAGCCAAATTCAAATTATTTTTCCTGAAATACCGCAAAAACCCGAACGAGTTTTGTTCATACGGAAATTAAAAATCATATACAACATAAAAATTATTGTTAATTCGCAGTCACTAAACAATACGTTGATTCTGCTAAAGAAAAAAATTAATTTAATCATCAATATATTCCATAATATATCTTTTTCGGAGATTGCATTACTCACCGGGTCTTTACATATTAATTTTTCCCGCATATCCAAGAAATCGTCGATTCAAAATAGGCACATGCACCACTATAATGGGAATGACATTCAACATGCATCTTCCGACTCTTGGTCTCAATGCTTCGATGAATTCAGGGTCCAAGGTGCTAGTCTAGATCTACTGGAAAATCCCCAGGATTATGCATTCTTGAAATCCGGTAATGACCGATCACACAATAAACAGCTTTTCACCTAAAAATTAACAATATGTTAACAATATATCAATTGATTTCATGAACAATTATAAATAATAATAATTAATAGACGTTGAGGGGCGGGAGAGGGGAGCATTGAGGGGAATTCAAGCTTTTGAAATAATTCTAGATAGTCGCCTCATTCGAGATTTGTTAACGCGGGTTAAAATATATTAGAATAATATTAACTCTTGTTATAGTTAATATCAACGAATATCAATTTTAGGGGATCGAATCAGGGAGGAGGCTTCCTCGAAATGAAAAGGCTGGCCGATTTAATTAAAAATCGCTCGAGTGGACGACGCGACCCGTGAGGGTTCGAGTTCGGTGTTCGGGATTTTAATCTCTTTAAATCAGTCGAGAATTTTTCCATCCAAAATTCGTTTACCTTCGGCTTTCTGGAACAGTTGAGCATCCTCTGGCCTTTGAAGGCGAATAATGCCGACGTCGATCTCCGTATCCTCGACTCAACTGCTTGCCAAAATTTCGCATGTTTCCCCTTCTAAAATTTCGATCGTGTTCGTTTATTTAATCCAACGGAGGATTTCATATATTATACTTATGATGATAAAATTACTACTGATCTATACTCGACACAATTACAGGGATAATTACCACTAAAGAAAATAGTCTAGTTAAATAAAATTAACAATATATCAATTGGCGTTCTTTTTGTTTTGACCCTTAAGGCCCGGATGGACTGCCTGGAAAAAATAATTTACTCCAAAATTGGGACTTCTAATTACTCCGTCAATTAATCGTTTTTTCCGATAATTGTTAGCTAGCGGCCTAGTTGTTGACAACCGCTAAAACGCTAAAAATTATTGAAAAAAACAATTAATTGCTAAAGTAATTAGGAATCCGAATTTCGGAGTAAATTATCTTTTCTAGATAATCCACCCGAGCCTTAAATTTAATTAATTAATTATCATTGAAAAATTGTTATAGAGTGCACGATGGAATGGGTGAGGATACTTTGACATGAACAAACGAATGATCTTCTCTTTTTTTTTGCAATAATAATTTTTACTCACTATTGCTTCTTCACTATTAATTCTTTTTCTTTGATCAGACAGAAACGCTTCATAAATTGTAGAATACGAGTGTCAGGCCTGTTGCTCCAATAAAGGAAGTTGCCATTACTATTCACTTTATGTCACTCCTTTCCGAACATCTCAAGTTAATATTAATTAACAATAGGTGATTTTGTAAAACAGACGAAGATTGTTTTCTCATTTTGTTAATTGAGGCTATTCTCATTCAATAATTTTCAGAGTCTTTCTCAGATTGTAGAATTTTCAGTACAGGTCACTCGAATTCAGTCTCGTTGCACTGTCACTGCGATTCTGGCGGTCGATAATTTTCACCTTCCAAAAAGCACGCGCGCGCACTCAACACATGACGATATTTTATTCTTTTTCGAGACCGAATGCGCACTACAGCGCGCTGGAATTATAAAAATCATGATTGAAAATGTTTTAATTGAATTATTTCTGAATTCGAATTAGCCGCCTCAGATGACTGCCCCAATGAGGAATAAGCGTGATAGACTCTCGAGATATCGATTTACTGATTTCTGAATTCGAATTAGCCGCCTCAGACCACTGCACCAATGACGGATAAGCGTGACGGACTTTCGAGATATCGATAGTCTCGATGTTTATCTTTCTGTAATGGAATGGACGGAAGTAATATTAATAGGATTACTCTCATGTCTTCAACGTAATGTTTCCGGGAAAATTCATTTCATGGGTTTTTCGTAGATTGTTATGTGGTCTTAAAAAAATTACATTGCCACCAATCAAAGTTCGAGAGCTTTGAACCCTAACAAAAAAGCTGAAGCAGTTTGGAAAAATGTACAATTCGTGGATGCAGCGCAGTTCCGCATGGAAAAATAGGACATTGTGCCTCTAGGGAGTAAAATACTCTATTTCCGTGAGGCCCACAATATTTTATTCATCTCATGTTCGTTCAGTAATAATTCTAGAGGCGGCAGATAAAACCCGTATGCTATTACTCTACTCGAGAAGGTTTTCTTTAATAACGGAAGGCTGATGATTACGGAAAGAGGCAGCTCTTTATTCTGCTTGGATTGATCTACATCAGCGAATCGGATCGAGCTTGATTGTCCAGTAAAAGAATCCTCAGTGTTTGTCTGAAGTATCTGAGGATCCTGGATATTATCTACGTCTTACTGTCGAGATCTTCTTCAGGTGGCGTCATTTCGTGGAAAGACATCAACAGGCAAACTGAAAATTTAATCAAATTAAGTCAATATTTTGTTTTTTCATAAGTTTTTCCATAAGTTAGCCGCGTGGTTCAAGTCAAATTAAGATCCCCCATCGCTGAGGCCAGCCAATCAGGGATCTTGTCTTTAACTTCACCCACTGCTCCCAATAATTCCCTAATTAATATAAAATGGAAAGATCTTGGATTATTTTCCAAAAATAATGATGTGAGCTGAAAAATAGTTTCGAAGTCATTTTTTTTATGCCTCTTCTAGGAACAAATTAATACTCATGTTTATATTACTAATTAATGTACATAAAAATGTATTGGCAGTATGAGGTATCCATTTTACATTCCTCCCTCATTTTATACAATCCTATCAATAAATCAATCCTATCACCTAATCGGTTCAGAAATGAGAGAAATGGTAGACTTACGTAATAAAATAAATCCAATGCCCACGAAGGCGCTGTAACAATGAAAACTGAGTAGCCAGCTAAAAATCAAATTACCAAAGATTGTTGCCACATTTCCAGTATTGGTGATGAAGCTAATAGCTGTTGTCCTGTAAAAGACGTGAGAAAGTGGAACATCAGCTGACGTCAAAAATCATAAAATAAGAACAAGATAATTCCAATTGTGAGGCTTCCAAACATATGCTGCTGGAGCAATGGTCGAGACGATATAAAAAGAGGGACTAATATTACCTTAATGATAGTGGAATAACGGCGGTGTTAATACCGATAACTATGTTACCCGTTATGCGGCCTGTAACTATAATGATCGATGATAGAACTAGCATTACAGGAACGAGTTGAACCCAATTCGCCACAAAACTGCTAACGGCGGCGATTGTGTAGCAGAAAACTGAAAGAATTTGAGAAATTTACATGATTTTCCGTTATTATTCGATGACTGAGGTACCGCAGGTTTATTTATTTACCCATTGCAATTTTTCTTTTGACTTTTGTTGTGTGAAATAGAGCAAATAAGAATGCAAAACCAACAGTTGAAAAGGCGATGATGGTCGATCTGACGTAGATAATGGGGTTGATTCGCCACTAGAAGAAATAATTCCATGATTCGTACAACTGCAGCCGAATTCTTAATTCATGACGCCGATGAGTTTGATTTGACATCATTACCCTTAAATAGCTACAGTTTTAATTATTCATACAATGTATAATCGATAGAGTATTACCATAGCGCAATTATTTGCATAAAGCGTATTGTTGGTAACACCCTCGGGAATTACGACTGCGGATAAGTAGTCGCACATCGTTGGATCACCGCGGGTCCAATCCCATATAGTTGATTGAAAATTATTAATAATCATAAACATGTGTGGCACCCAAAGTCTCATTACGTTGAACCTGAAAACAATAAATTGAACATTTACTCAAATATATAAAATAATCGAAAGTGTTTGTAACATTTTTTCTATTACATTTTATTATATAAAAATAATTTTGTATATTACGTGCCCCAGTAAACTGCCAAATTGCAGAAAATTTATCATCAAGAAATTCTTCAAGTATTTCTTATTGCACAGCTGCTTTATATCACTCCAAGTCCGTCTAATAGTTTTTACATTCGTTTGTGGAACCACTCGATTGCGAACTCCATGCGAATGTATGCGTTTTACCTATTAAAAGAATAATTAATTGACTGGAGTAAATAAACAAAAGGCAAGAAGGATAAGAAGACCAATTCAATAAATTAATGAATCTGTTATTTATTTATTTAATCTGTTAATTATTATTCAATAGTTAAATGAAATATGTTAATTTATACGTCTTTTAACTTTTTCTGTCATTTAAAGTGAGGCAGGTGCAAAAATTCTCTGTAAATGTGGAAAAATTTATTATTATAAAAATTATTATATTATTATTATTATCTAAGTAATAAAAAAAATTACCGTGAAAGTCTCTGGTGATTTTAAATTGTTGATAACGTACATTCGCCTGAGTAAACAGTACGTTCTGTCGACATCTCCAGCTTTCATCAGCTGTTGAGGGCTTTCAGGGGAAAAAGTCATTGTTATGCAGCCGATTATAGAAGGCAGGGTGCAAGCCATGAGGTAGATTCTCCATGCTGTGTATTCGCGATTCAATATCACAAAGGACCATGACTGAGGCGTTATATTAAAGGCCAGTACTGGAACAACAATCAAAATTTTGTGATTAATGAATATATAAATAATTATTATATATTTTATATATACTAGAGTGCTACTACATGAGTTTCTATTTCATTTTTCAACGATAGATATATAAGAATCGGAATTCAATTTTTTTTTTTAATAAAACGAATAAATAAATAATAATAGTACATATAATAATATATATATATATATATATTACATTGGATTTTTTTATTTAAAAAAAATATTAAGAAATAATAATAATAATAGCAACAAATGTCCAGAATCTAATGTTTCTCCATAAATTTTTAATAAATAAATATTATTCCGATAAATACTAGACTGTGAAATAATTAATTTTCGTTCGGAGAAATAATTGAAGTAATCCCTCATTTAGACAAGTCGAATAGTAACTCTTGTTGATCATCCTTCAATAAAAAAAAATAATCGGTATTATTCTGTCGGGCGGAAGACTTTTCACACGTAATTTGTCTTTGAATAAAAATGCGGTTTTATTTATCGAGTGTGATGATGCATCTGAAGGTAAACAAGTTTTACTGAAGTATATAGTAATATATGCACGAATCGCGGTGAACGTTGAGTATAATTCGAGGCCATTAATAATTAATATTATGATCAGGATGACGAAACTCTGACGAATAAAATGTGGTTTTAATTACTCACTCGCTGGGGCGATGAATCCAATATTGAAGATAAGTCCAGACCACATATTAAATTTCTGCCGGAAGTTCGACGGTTGAAATTCATTGATATACGGAATCAAGAGTGTGAGTGGCCCACTGACACTGGAAAATCATTACAAGTTATTAAATTTACCTTTCACATTCTTTTTAAATTGAATATCGTATCAACTTCGATTACATGGATTCATTTTATCGCCACGTGTCCACTCGGATATAATATACTAATATATTGCGTTGTTTTAATGTGATAAAAATTGAATCTAATATATTCGATATTAAATGTCTACCATTTTGTCAAAATTCCGCGGGGAATAACAATTGATAATAAAATGGAAATAACAATCGATCATTCAATGTTATTTACAGAATAGAAAAATATGATCTTGATGGAGATTTCAGCGAAACGGATATTTAATTAAAATATATGCGAATGTTTATAGGAAATACCTATATAACAAATATTTATGAACTTTCGTTTATCTAGATAGACACCATTAAACAACATGAAGAATGGTATGAATCCCTGAAGAAGGTGAGTCTTAACGTTTTGGATGTGTGAGCTTTTTTTTCTTAATCGATTCCTTCTGCCTACGAAGGATATAATCAAGAAACTCACATGGTACCAGTAATAAATTTCAATAGAAGAATCACATAATAGGACTCAACAAAGCAGCAAGCAATATTGCACAGGGCATCTATGAAGAGTCCCACCATCATCATGGTTTTACGATGCAAACGTTCCGTGATGAAGCTCCAGAAAAAAGATGTGACCATCATTCCTGCAATCAAAACGCAAAGATAATAGATTTAGATTGGTTTAAGGACCGGTTGGATTATCTGGAAAAGATAATTTACTCCAAAATTGGGATTCCTAATTATTCCGCCAATTAATTGTTTTTTCTCATAATTGTTAACTAGCGTTCTTGTCGTTGATATCCGCTAGAACGCTAGCTAACTTTTATCGGAAAAAACAATTAATTGGCGGAGTAATTAGGAATCCTAATTTTGGAGTAAATGATTTTTTCCAGAATTGGGATTCCTAATTACTCCGCCAATTAATTGTTTTTTCCGATAAATGTTAGCTAGCGTTCTAGCGGTTGTCAACGACAAGAACGCTAGCTAACAATTATTGAAAAAAACAAGTAATTGGCGGAGTAATTAGGAATTCCAATTTTGGAGTAAATTATCTTTCCGAGATACTCCATCCGACCCTTAATTAAAAATGTGAAGTACACATATTTAATTGATACAGGTGGTGAATAAAAAAATGATTTACAGTACCGAAATAAACCGAGGAAACCAGGAGTCCTTTCCTGATTAATGTGAGCTCCAGTTCACATTCGGCTGATGCCAAGATGAAAGCCATCGTTGTCATGTCAAAAGCGCTGGCCCAAGCAACTGGAATTGCCGCCAAGGCGATGAATATATTGTAGAATCCAAAACCTAAATAAATTATCAACTGAATTAATACCGAACATTTATTGACTTGATGATCAATATCCGAGTTTCCTCCATCCCAACTATTTATTTCTTCAATTATCTTCCTCTCAATCGTAATCTGTAGACATAACTTCTCGACTTTGTCTACTTTTCTTAATTCAAGGCCCGGATGGACTGTCTGAAAAAGATAATTTACTCCAAAATTGGGACTTCTAATTACTCCGTCAATTAATCGTTTTCTCCGATAATTTTTAGCTAGCGGCCTAGTTGTTGACAACCGCTAGAACGCTAGCTAACAATTATTTAAAAAAACGGTTAATTGACGGAGTAATTAGAAGTCCCAATTTTGGAGTAAATTATCTTTTCCAGGGAGTCCATCCGGGCCTTAATAAACCTTTTGATTATGACTAAAGCAGCAAATGAATTAAAAAACGCTAGTGAAAGAATTTTTTTAAATTTTTGTTAAGATTGTTTAAACATTGGCCTGGTTTACAGCTTCTGTCGATGCTCGAATTCCTTATATTTTACCGGTAATCCTTTCAGGTGTACCGGCGAATTTGTTTATGTTTCTCTCGAGGCATTCCCCTCTGAATCCCTGAAGGTCAGTTCTTCTCTTTCTCCATTTAAAAATGGACGTGTTCATTCTCGCAGAAATAGTAGATTCCTGTTCCACGATAATTCGAGTCAATCGTCCCACCAGCTGATTTATCGACAGATTTCAATTTAAACAAATATTGTAACTAATATTGGCTTTCATACCGGACGATTGTTTAATCATTTAACAATGGGTCCGGAAATTCGTTTTAGTTTAAAATATTGGTTTGTCTATTTGTTTATTTAGTTTATTCAGTTTATTCTGTTTTGTACAGCGAGGACGGTGCAATTATTTGTGAATAAATAAAAATTATTCTGTTTTCTTTTGCAGATTGGAATAGTATTAAATATTTTTGTGACCGCTCAACATTTCGAAATGTTAAATTGAGGCCAGTATTTAAGAACTCATTCGCCTTTGAAGTTCATATACAGACTGATCGACAGCCATTTTTATTATTAATTATTAATTTTGAGGTTTGGCAGTCCTCATAAACAACCTAGTGCCTAACGATTTATTTGAATTTATTTGAAAATAAAACTTCACATAAAACGTATTAACATAGAAAGCTAGTGATAACAACAAATAATTATTATAACAAACAAATATTTCTTCATCAGTACGAATACTTCAAGTGGTCCTCAGTAATCAGCCATTTTCTGATAATTTCGCAATAAATAAAAGTAAAATTGATCAGTTCAAAAAATCCGGCGGGCAAACCTTTTTGTGAATTATTTTTTCACTTTATTTTTTCAGTCAGGATCCGGTACTTCGAGTGACAATTCTATTTTATGAACCTGTGGAGACAAAAAGATGGGAGGAATGTTGCTTTCTTATCGCGATTCGATACATTCTGCTGTGAATCCCCCAAAGATAGAAAATTCTGATGTAGGAATATCGGTTCAACGCTCTCCAGATCGGATGACAGAAAACTTGAAGAGTAATACAAAATCCTTGGAGAAATACATATCGGGAATTCCAGTGGTTCCACCGTCCAACGGTCTCCAAAGGGACGACTTTACCTGACCAAGGTTTTCTCGCTTGATGTTTTTTCTTCGACCCTCACCGCCATTATGGTCCAGCTGGGATGGTGGAAGGGAACAAATCGTAAAAACCCGGAAAGGTATACACAAGGAGTAGAATTTAAAAAAAAATTAAATGGGAAATCCCATATAATTCAATTCAATGTGCCTCACGATCGTCCATCATACTGTCATTTTTTTCAGTGGCTGTACATGAATTAAGATGACTCCTCGAATTTCTCTAATTTTCTATCTCTGAGAGAAAATAGTCACATTTTTTTGTGGCTGTTCCCGCACTAGCAGCGATGAGGCTACGCCGGTGGGAAAACGCAGTCCCCACTACTGATCAACTTCTCCGTAATCTTTCCAATTAATTAATTAATTTCCCTAAACGTAATTGTTCAATGAAATCAGCATCGGAACTGAGAATACACCTTTCCCGTCTGAACTACAAAAATAGAATTTGCATTTAAACTTCGAAAAAGGGTAATTTAACAGACATGTAGTATATGTCTGTCAAATTGCAAGACCTTGTTGTTTCTTGTTAATCTATAGATTTAGAAACAACAACAAATTCTCCGGAGTCAAATCGAAGCCCGAAATATTCACCTGTTGATTCTATATAAACCCCTTATATTCTCCAAGAAATACAAAAATAACGAATTAAATTCTGGTAACAACTTACCTGTTGCTATAAGCGCGTCTTCAAGTTCCACCGACGATGCACGGGTTTTCTCGGCTTTATTCTCCAATTCATTTTCGATATCGTAATCTATGTAATAAATGAAATTTGTCACATCTTGAAAAGCGCAAGTTGTCAACTGGCATTGAGAGCTCACCACTTAATTGTATGATGCTAAGTCCGTTCTGTACGTCACCGACTACCATACTTAGTCAAAAATAAAGTTATCTTGGCAATAATCCACAGTATCGAAACACAACTTCATTCAGCACAATTTATATTCATACATCGAACAAAGAATAAATTAGACAATTGTGACGAGAATTGTATAATGTACTTTAGCATATATAAACAACTTTGCGGATTGACTTTTCTCACTTAATACCGAGTAGATCCACCTCGACTAGTTCCATGAAAGTGACGCACAATCTTTTATCCGCGTGTATTACAAGAAGATCAGTAGCTCATGTGCTTTCAGTGGGAATAGTTGGCCAATGGAGCGGGTCAAACGATCCGTTGGCCCCACGTGTATAGCACAGTCTGAAAACTCATCTATTTGCCTAAGACAATTAAAATCACGAGTCCCATAGTAATTGAACAAATATGTCCAATACGTCACGTTAAAAATATTAGAAAGTATGCTCTAGATTTTATCTTCCACGGAGTCACCATATTTTTTAAATGACTATTTTAAAAATTATATCATCACGGTTTTTTCCATGGAGATGGTGGCAGGTGATTGAGCTCTCATTTTCAATTGTGCTTCGGTTATCTATAACATGTGAAGACGATAAACTGATGCTCAAGCGATAAACACAGGTTCAGTTCTGTAGAGAGTACCATTGAATTATGAAAAATATTAATATAAATATTTATTCAGTGTTACCAATCTGATTTATCTTAGATTTATTAATAGAACGGGGAACAGTCTTCATTGGAGAAGATATCGAATGTTCAGCGTGTGGAAAAAATTGTCGCGGAATCATAGATCTCGTGAGATGTAATTTAATCACAGGAATTTCTCTATTTTTATAGGATATAAATAATGGTGAATATAATTCCGGGGATTTGCTCGGGGGATTTTTATATCATTGAGATATCAATAGAATTTAATATAATAATTATATGGAATTAATATAGAATTAATATAGAATTTAATATAATGAGATAATGATATAATATAAGTCGAGTGTGGAAGATAAATTCGGATCCTTTCACAGAATTCTTTCGTTAGTTGAGTCTTACATAAGTTCAAACTCATGTAGGTGATTATCTATGATGCAATGTATTTTATTTCGACGCGGAATTCTAGTGAAGTCGTACAGGAATTTAAAAATCAATAGAAATTCAATTTCTGTTTGAATTCAGTCAGGCTTGTGAATGAATTAAAGCACTGAAAAATCTGAAAATTTTTAACTGGCATTTTCATTTTTTATTTCGAATTCGAATTCTGAAAATATTAATTATTAATGTTTTTCCTCAATGTAAATAAATATAACTCATGTTAAGTTATTTAAAAAAATGGAAGAGCCAGGGGCTCCGTACACATGAGTATACTAAATTAATTTATTCAATCATTCATCTCCTGAGATTGATAGTATACATTATTCCACAGGTAAAAAAAGACTGAAGCTTTTTACAGATTGGAGGAAATAAAATAAATTTACGGTTAATCATCGTCGTTGGTTCTCAATCCCCCGAAGACTTGTGCGGGAATGAGTTGTTTCTCAACTGGTACCTCTTCCTCCATTTGTGCCTCGTCTTCATTATCATCATCTTCATCTATGTCAATATCAATCTCATCTGGATTATTGACCTGACTTATTTTATTTCCGCCTTCCGTTACACCGCGGACAAAGGAAATGGTATCCTTAGGTGGTAAAATTCTGCCCTGCTCCGCTGGAACAGATTTGCTGTCCAGTAACCTCATGGCATCTGGAATTTCATTGCTCTGAACTGCTGTCGCAGTATTCAACATCTGAGCTGACATCATATTTATCTGCGTATTGTACATAGCTTGAACACTACGTTTGATCCTCAACATTTCCCTCATAGTGTCTTCATTCCCATGTTTCACCTCAAAGTCCTTCCACACTTGCCAAAAATTAGAAGTCACCCGAGGATCACAAATTTGGCTGCAGTGACTATAAATAGCTCTAGCACGATCAACCTCCCCGAGTTTCGTCTCCATATCAGCAAACCGTAGAGACATCTCTCTAGTGTTTTCCTCATTAAGCACATCGATGGCTTTCTCATAAATCTGACGAGTTTTGGGAATCCCATATATATCAGCTGCCTTTTCGATATAAATATTAAACATGGTGAATTTCTCCTCATTAGGAACTTTCTCTGTGGCTCGTTCATAAACTGACATAACACGACTCTTCAATCCATGCTCTTCTTCAAATTTCGCATAAAGTTGATAAAATGTCTTCACATATTTAGCAGGACAGTGTTCCAAACACTGTTCAAATAAGTCCCTCGTCCTCTCCAACTTCTCACCACCATATCTCTGAAGAAATTTTTCCAGGTATCTCTTCCAAATATCATGAACGTTAGGCCACTTGAACAGCGCGATTCCTTTTTCATACGCTCTGAAAGCCTCTTCAAAATAATTCTTCTCCTCCAAGAACAACCCATAGCTCATAATAATATGTGGAGTTGCAATCTTCAAGTCAACGATTTTATCATAAACCGCTTTGCACGTCCTAAAAGTTCCATAACATTCCTCTAAATCGGCATAAAGACACCAGACCTTGAGAGATTTATAAAGTCTCATTTGAACAGTCTCAGATTCATCGTGATATGCCACTCTCCTCGAGGGCATTGCTGTTGCCCGATGCATGAGCTTCAATGCACCATTGAAATTTCCATGATCGATCTCCATCTCTGCCCAAGCACACCAAACAGAAGCTAGATCATCGACCTTCGTATAGGGAACCCGAGTAGCTTCTTCGAAAACAGCTCGGGCGTCGTCCAATTGATTATTAGCTTCATAAAATTTTGCAAATGATACCCAGAGAGTATGAAGCTTACCAACAGCTAATTGCGGCTGAACAGTTTGCACAGCTTCCATGTATGTACTGATAATCTCGTGGGGTTGATTCTCATAAAGCCTCACACGTTTGTGCCACTCCTGAACATTATGAGGATTTTGCCGAAGCATCACAGAATTCAGGAGTAATAATCGTCTGTCCATCAAGTGCTCGAACCTGGCCAATCTCAGCTCGAGGTCAATATCATCTTCTGCGGTTGGATTTGGATTGTTTGCAGCATCTTCCATTCGTTTACTCAGACTCAGCTCTTCAAACTGGGCATAAGCATCAAAGACCTGAGTGAAATCTCGGACGGTTGTTACCGTTTGAATTGCTTCTTCATAAATATCACGCGCTCTTTCAAATAAACCGGAACGTACATAATAATCTGCCAGAGCATTCCAAAGGGGTCCTAATTGATCTGTATATCTTCGGAGGCCTCCCCTGATGATTGCATCCACGTTTAGACTTTTGATCTTCGTTGGGTTCTTGGAAATTAAGTTACAGAGCTCATTCCACAGCTGGTGATTTGATTTTCCATGTTTTGAAACGAAGTCGTCTTGATTTACTATGTAGGCTAGTTTAATCGCAGCTTCGTCGAGCCTTCCGATGGAAATCAAATATTCAATGTAATCCTCGGTGTCTTCAGGGGCTAGCTTCAAGTATCTTCTAAAGACCCGGACTGCTGTCTCGGAGATATCGTGTTTACTCACAAAATCTAGGTACAAAGGCCAGATCCTGTGGTGTTGAGTAATTGGGAGGGCACGGAGTGCTCGATCAAATACTTGACGCGTTCTAGTGATGTAACATTGCTCTGTCATAAAACTTGAATACTCAATCCAAATTCGAGGCATCTTGTGCATAAACACGAGAGCTCTTTCGTAGTCATTGTTGATGTCTTCGTACATCTTATCGTCGATGCGTTTCATTTTCAACTGACCGCGACGATGGCAAAGATAATTCGACCAGAGTTTATAGCTACCTGGCAGCTTTTCGAGAGCTCGCCGGAAGACGGTATTCAGGTTCAAAGATTTCGTGTTCTTTAGGTGATCGATGTAGCGTTGCCAGTGCTTCATTGAATGTGGGTTACGCAGCATCTCTTCTTCATAGGGCCAATCATCCTCACTCTGAAAAAGAAAGAAAACCAAATAATCATCAGTCGTGAACCTCATAGAAACCGGATAAGAACAATGAATGCGCGTAAAATTATCTGGTAACTAGATTTTTTTTAGATATATTTCCTTTTCTACTATCATTAAGTTTTTAAATTTTTCTGGCGAAATTATTGTCAGATTAAAATGCATAAAATACATGCAAATGGTGGCACCAAACAATGCAAAATATTTTTTTACGTCAATTCCATCGATAATTTGTAAAAAAAAAAATAACATGAATTTTGACTAGGTATGGGTGTGGAAATAGATGACATAAAAAATAGACAAATATTCATTTTCCTATGGTCTATTAAATTGGGTAGGATTTACCACCTTTTGCATGTCTCTACTATTTTTTTCTTTTATATTTCTTCTGCCTACCCTTATGTGGTTAGGGAGAGAACAAATAAATGAAAATAATTGATTTCACGTGTCCACACGAATAATACAAGCTGGAAGTACCATAAAAGATCTAATTAACTGTCCGAGGAATGTTTAAATAAAAAATGTTTTAAATCCTGGGACAAGAATAGAAAAAATAGCCTGTACATACGATAACATAAGTGGTGTCCCCGGAGACGACTTTCTCCTTCATTGTTGTCATGATTTTTTCCAGCGACACTAGCACAGTAATTACACTAATCAATTCCAAATATCAGTTGTTCTCCTTTCTTTATTCTTCAGAATCTTTCCAGCTAGCTTCTTGAAGTAATTTGGCGGTTATGGGGAGACAACGTTGTTTCTGCTGACAACAAACTGAAGTGGCAACATAATCAAAGAGGTTAGACTAATGGCGCATTTGCATGACTTTCATTCGCATCTGTGGCTTCAGTGCGCATGCGCACTCGTTAGTACTTTTATTTCAAATAATTCCCCATGAATGATTTTTTTATAAAAGCATCAGAGGAGCATGGAAATCGAGGAGGTATTCACTGAAATGGAAAAATTAAAAATTTTCAAAAAAGTATCAGGGGAGCATGAAAATCGAGGAGGTATTCGCTGAAATAGAAAAATTAAAAATTTTCAAAAAAGTAACAGGCGAGCATAAAAAACGAGGAGGTATTCACTGAAATTCGAAAAATCGAAATTTTTGAAAAAGTATAAGGCGAACATGAAAATCGAAGAGGTATTCACTGAAAGTTGTAAATTCAAAATTTTTATAAAAGTATCAGGAGAGCATGAAAATCGAGGAGGTATTCACTGAAATTGAAAAATTAAAAATTTTCAAAAAAATAACAGGGGAGCATAAAAATCAAGGAGGTATTCACCGAAAATTGAAAATTCGAAATTTTTCAAAAAAGTATCAGGGGAGCATGAAAATC
>NW_011887830.1:481836-489428 GCF_000806365.1 Fopius arisanus
AAACTATTCTGAAGGCTCCAAAAAAATTAATTCAACCGGAATTTCACGAATTATTACGTTCAAGAGTTTTCACGTCACATCATAAATTTCCCATGCTTTCAAATTCTTTCCATAATTTTCCTCTGTGTAGAGAAATTGCAGACGAGTAATCATTTTCTTCCGTGACCACAACATTTCCACTGAGTTAATTCCCCCCATGTGCAGAAACTCGTTCCATAGATCGATCAATTACTTCTGAATACCTCGAGAGACTCTAGAGCATCAGAAAGGATTATTCAAGTATTAATGACTATCGACGTTATCCAATATGAATGATTCTTCCCTTGGAATAATAACCGGGGTATTACCGCAAAATTGGCATGTAATATCATCCGGAAATTACTGGGATCGATAACGACCATTGTGAATCCTCTCCCGAATGAAAATAGTCGTGAGTAGATTCTGATCTTCTTGAGTTTCAAACAAGAGTTCTTAAAAAAAAAAAGTTTAACTATGAAACATGGAAGATATGACATCGACACGATCTCATTTTAGAGAATGCCTTGGTGGTGATGTATTTATCCTACAATGCATGGGATTATATTCAATGGGTGCTATTTTTAAGGATGATAAACCTCAGTGGCATTATTGGGAAACTATTCCGTTTATCATTGGATTAGGAACAATAACTGTTGCTGTGATTTTTGATATACGTAATGTATATGATACGGCGCAGACTGATTTTATGATGTCCATTGAAGTGGCTGCAGCTGTATTTACTGTAGCATTAGCTGTATTTAAAGTATGTCATTTATTCATTGGGGCACTTAATTCATATGTTAAGCATTATTATATATTATTGATATATTATCTATTATATATTATTATATATTATCTATTATTTATATATTATTGATATATTATATACTATATATTATTTCATATTATTTCATATATTAAGCATATCCTTAATTAATATATGAAAACGGAATATATTCGAAATATATATTAATTATACGCACATGTATTTCGGGTGAAAATGCAATACATCGGATATACGCTGAATACATGTGAGTGTATATATTGTATATATTCGGGATATATCTGATATATAAATGAAATATATTTTATATAGAGATTATATGTATAGAGAGACTCGGGTAAATTATTTACTTATTTTTACTTTCAGCCATTTCAGATATTTCAGGATCGATTTCCTTTCTTCTTTCTCCTTTTATATTCTTTCGTCCTTTTTATATTCTTCTTTTTATATTTTAATATTTTTATATTCTTCTTCCTTTCTCCTTTTTATATCAGGATTATTATTATCGTTATTAGGACCGTACAGAGAAAATTTGCTCTTCAATAGATTTTTTTGTAAATTTCTACAGAAATATCAAGAAGTAAAAATTTCGATGATCAGATGAAACCGGAAATGATGAAAAAATCTTATGATAATGAAATTTAATTAATTACTGCTCTTTTTTTTATTGCACGAATACGAAAAATTGTAATAATTACGTACGTTTAGGGGTATCGGCTGTGGTTCCATCGAAAAGAGCTTTACAACTTGTTGACGGTTTGCCATCGAAGATGGAATATCCTGTCATCACGTAATCATCTACGAGAGGACTCCATTGGAATCGCCAGGAATACCCGGCTCTTCAGGATATGTTACACAGTAGCTGTCGTCGGTACCGTGGGTTCTTATAACTTACGTCCCTATGTGTAAATTCAACTACACGATATTGCACTCTAAAAAAAAGTTCTTCATCTTCTGTCTTCATGATGAAGCCATGAAGAGCCTCACAGTCAGAATCTTATTAATGATAATCTTACAGTAGTTATGCAATTATATTTTTATTACGAAATATTTTTATATCAATAATACCAAAAATACCGAGAGATTTTTTTTATAGATCAGTAGGTGGATCTTTTAATTATATCTTTTATAATCGGATCCTTCTTTTTAGAGTGTCTTGATTTACAAGAGATATCGATTTCAATGTCTTTTTTTTTATATTTATTATCATTTTTTTATAGGCTCTATCTCAAATTTCATCTCGCTCAGACGAATGATTCTTTCGATTTCTCGGAGACTGTCTACCCCGCGCATTATCCATTCACTTTAAATACCCCTATTCAATATTTTTTATTGACAACATGGGAAAACTGTGGATTATATTTTTTGGATCTCTGGTGGATAGCGGCGGACTGTCTGTTCGCTCAATTGACGACACATTTTGCGATTCAATTCAACGTAAGATGTATTTGAGTTTGTCTAGTAAAAAAGTCAATGTTGATATGAATTTAATAATATTTCAGGTGCTTTCGGGTGAGATCCGGAGGATAGAGATAACACCGACATCAACACCGTTGGGTATTAAGAAAATAATCAGACAGTTGAAGAGAATTATTCGGGAACATGTTGAATTGTTATCGTTAGTATTTTATTTATTCTAATGAAAGGCAGTTTATTGCTACAGTATTTAAATATTTCAGATACGTTCATGCAGTGGAGGAATGGTATAATCCGATAATTTTTGCTACTATATTACTCAATGGACTTAATTTATGTACCTGTTTATACAGTCTGCAATATGTATTTCATTATCTGTGATATGATCTCCAATTTTTTATTTCGCCATTCTATTTGACTGAATTCATATTTTTACAGAGACTCGCGAGAAATAATTGGAGGGATGCCGTTAAAAATACTACTCATGCCACCACGATCGCTCTGCAGACTTTTTTATTCTGCTCGTATGCCCAACGTTTAAATGATGAGGTGAAGAGTCAGTCGTTAGTCAAGCGTTCAAAAATACAGGGTTTTTTCATTTTTTCTCCTTGAAATTGTTGAATGAAATTAATTAAAATCAGGATTAATTCCGTAATTTTATGAATCAATCCATCATTTTTTGGGGATTATTCTAGTTGTGCATTATTATATTTAAGCAGTGAAATGAAGAAAATTTAATTTGCCATTCCAGATTAATGGATTTCGCCAAGCCATTTATGAGTGTTCTTGGGTGAATTTTAATATGGCAACAAAAACAATGATTCTGGTTTTAATGATACATACAGAGCGTGAATACGTGTACTCTGCATACGGATTCTTCAATGTGAATATGCCTCAAGTAACTGTGGTACGTTCGACTTTTTAATGTTCCGGATATTTGTTAAAGGATTTATTGTCGATATTTTTCCCTTCCCCACGGTCTTCTTGGAAATTTCTGAAAGCCTCTGGATCAGATCGCCATGCGTCTATTTTCCTGAATTTCCGATGATTTTTGAAGTTTTGTGAATTTTTAGAAAAGCTCACAGAGAACGCAAGAAATCTCATGAAATTTATGAAGACATTAATAATTTATCAATTGATAATAAATTATAAAAACGATGTATTTTTTTCACATCAATTTTATCAACCGTTTCTCAGAAATTCGTAAACAAATCTTGATAAATGAGAAATTATTGGCAATAACTCGTTATGATTATTATTGAAATATCGAATTATTGATACATTTGGGATTTTCAGATATTTAGTACAGCTATGAGATTCTTCACGCTTTTACGAAGTGTTTCATGAAGAGAACTCGCGAAATCCACTGCAGAAACCCATTGAATGGATTGTTATATCATCGGATCTATTTAAATAAAATGAATAATTAGGCTAAAGAAGATTGATTTCTTAGATCTCCTTTTTATCTTCACAGGTATGACAATATTTTTGGCTCTGAAACACAATTCGAACTTCTTCGATACCGTCGATTTGATGCGCGTAATGTATATTGTACTGCACAGACGGATTTTGTGTTGTCCATTGAATTAGTTGCCGTCATATTTACTGTTATTTTAGTCATACTGAAAATACGTAAGTTATAAATAATCGACACAACTCTTAGAACTCTTAAAAAAATGAGGGTTGTAGGATTTTTTATCTAGGATCGATATTTTATATATATTTATATTAGAATATATATTTGCCAAAAATATATTCAGGTGATACTTCGCAATAGTGTAAAATACTTCATGGCAGCAGAAAAAATCTGAAAAAAAAGAGAATTCAATCTCATAATTTCCCGGATAACTCAACCAAAATAATGACAAACCGTTGTGACTTGCGGCATATTTAAATGGATAAAACCGTAGGCTGTGTAGACGTACTCCTGCTGTGTCTGAATCATCATTAATAAGATCAGAATTTTTATTGATGCACTGAAGTCCGTCCACGAGCAATCATAAGCTGCTTGCCTGACTCCAGCGATCTGCAATTAATTATGAGTTTAATTAATATTTAGCGGGGC
Organism: Fopius arisanus; assembly: GCF_000806365.1. Lineage (NCBI taxonomy): Eukaryota > Metazoa > Arthropoda > Insecta > Hymenoptera > Braconidae > Fopius > Fopius arisanus. The sequence continues at coordinate 486,120 of NW_011887830.1, forward strand.
ACATGAAAAGGTCCCTGTCAACGACATAGAAGATTTCAGGTCAGCGACTCAGTGATTACATCAATGAATAGTCAGCCACCGAAGAAGGCCCCATTTCCTTTTTTTCTAAATCGTAAGTATAGACTTTCCAATCTCCTCTTTACCAATCAATAGGTTTAAACAATATAATATTTTTTTTCTATAACTATAGAAGCTCGATAAGGGACATTTTCATATGAACAATTAATTATTTAAATGTATGATCATAATGAATTAATATTGTTGATTGCCTCCTCATTTAATCGCTGTGCCGATACGCAAAACATGAGAGTCTGTAACGCAATACCACTGGCATGTACCGCATCTTTACCAACATCTCCCCAATGACTCTCTCCTATTCGCTGGAATGAAAATCAGTCGATAAAAATAATCACAATTAACTCATTCGTTGTAATCCATTCAGAAAATTCAAGGTACATATTGTAGACTATAGAGACAGGTGCAAAGATCTATGCCATTAATCAGAACAGTTGCGAACAGTATTGGGTTGTAGATCTTCTCCAAGGAATGAACGTATCTACAATATAGACAAACTGTGAGTGGAATTCGAAATAAATTTATTATAAATAATGACAGTAATTTATCAATTGATAAATTAATGGATTTACGAACCCAAACAATTCTAGGTACTCGTCGACATTTCTCTTTAATCCTTTCATGATTTCTTCTGTATCGTATGACGAAAATTCAGTACTTGCACGCATATGACGTATCTCATTGCCGAGGATCTGAAAATAAATCGATTTTTTATTGATCGCTGAATATAATGATTAAAGTACACTGTTGGAGATTACACATGAAATTTCAGGTTGAAAATTTGGTAATTTTTCATTTAATATTTTAAAAAATATTTCTTGAAAATTGTATAATCTGAAAATTAGGTTTTAAATATATCTAAATTGTATCTTTAATATATCGTCTGTGTAAGCGGTGAGATATATTCGCAGAAATATATCCAAAATATATCTCGTATAATGCATTTTTTATCTTATATTTATGTATTTATAATTGAGATATATTTCAGGATTTTTTAATATTTTGGAAATTCTCTATTTGTCATTCCATATGGCACGGGGAACCCGGGAAAATTTTGAAAATCCAATTACATTTGATCCTGAATTTTTTCATTAATTATAAAAATTGATCTTTCATTGAAAAATTAATTATCATTCAACGTGAAAACCTCAATTTTTTAAAATTTTCAAGATAAAATTGAAAATAAAAATTGAGATGATTCTGCAAATTCAATATATCAAGAAATTTCTAACAGTGTAAAAGGTAAATTAATGAATATATCACTTGAAATTGAATTGATAAATGTGTCGTGAGTTGAGCGAAAAGAGCATCCGCTGTCACCCAATAAAGACCTAAGTAAAATATCCCGACTGTTTCCAAGGCTATACATAAGAAAAACGGTCTGGCTGAGTTCAATACAAAAGGATAATGGGCGGGATACACAGTTTCAGAGAAATGAAAGGATCCATTCGATTGGGAGAACGTAAACAGCAGATATGCCCTGGAACAAATTATCATCATTACATGATTGTTTCATCCGCCATCAGGGATGCCAAATCTGGTGATTTTTTTTATTATTTTTATATTATTTTAATTATTATATTTTATAATCTGGTGAAAACTATTTTTTTCGGAAAAATATAATCCAAAAATTATAATTAAAATATATTTTTAATATTTTAAATATATCTCGAATAATGTATATTATATATATTATGTACAATATACATATGATGTAGATAATATATATTTTTTTGGTGTGGGTGGAACGTAACCCTGAGTCGATTTCCTGAGAAATTCAATCTTAGGACTTAGAGATCGCCCCCACTCCAGCATTCTGGACGCGTTTTTTGAGGACTGCACATCTCTACGCGCATGACGTGAAGGCTGGGGTGTACGCAACATGCGGAGTGGGGGAATAACTTTGAGGGGGAGCAGACAAATAGGGGAAGGATCTACAAAACAGGGAATCAACAAACAGCATTGAGCGAAAAAGTCAGTAAAAATTACTGATGGATTACGTAAAAGTCCCGTAATTTTTTTCCATGGGATGCATTTTAATGGAATTAAGATGGCAATGGTGTCTCTTCAAAAAATCACAGGGAAATTTTAGAAAATCACCAGAAGATGATATCCCTGTCTTCTATGCATCTCCAACTGACCTGATCGGACGTACTACATATGACGTAAGAAGTGCTGCAACCACTATACTATAAACAATCCTGAATTGGCGTATTGTTCGAGCATTTTTTACCATATATGTGGTTATGTTCTTACGGGATACTTGAATCTTCCATCGGAGGTAACATAATCGAATCAAGTCATACAATTCTCGTCGGTACAGCCATATTCGTAAGCCCTGTGCACACAAAAAATTCTTTTTCTCGATATCACTTCCCCAACTTCATGGCAATAAATAAAAATTTATGTTTATTAAACCAATAATATTTTTCATCATTAATCGCACACTGAAAAAAAGTTAATATAGATATATAAAAGATTATATATATATATATATGACTTTTTTTCAATTAGAAAACTGTTTAATGATTAATTATATAATTATATAATTATTCAAAAAAAAATATTTGTTATATCAGCCTTTTTTTTAATAAAAAATCATATCCTACTCTAAAAAAAAATTTTTGCCATGAAATTACGAAGAGATGACGATAATTTCATGATAAAAATGTGATGCATGCGACTCGAGCTCGAATTCACTCCCAAGTTTAATTTTCTCAAAATATGTGATTCATTAAATAATAATAAAACCTAAAAACGATATATTAAAAAAAAAAATCTACGGTTGATCAGAAATTAAAAAATAAGCATAAAAAATGAGAAGATATCAATAAATCCTGAAATTCTGAATCATACTTTGAATATACTTAAAAAACTGCTGAGACAAGCAGCAACAATTTCAATAGTCAACATGATATCAGTTTGCGCCAACTCAAAAGCATTCCGCATGTCACAAATTAAACCGAAAGACAATCCTCCACCACAAAAAATAAAAGGTGTAATTTCCCAATACGACGAAATTGGTACATCCCGAGTGAAAATATGACGTGCGGAATACAATCCTGTCAATTGCAGCATAAATATATCACCACTAAAACAATGCTGAAACCACGATTGCAATATATTTGGATCATCCGGAGGTTTCGATATTTCCCCGATGTTCATGACGATGGGCGAGAGAGGTAGAGGAATTATGGGCTGTGTCCAGCAATTCGTGATGGCATGGGCATCGAT
>NW_011887831.1:0-29183 GCF_000806365.1 Fopius arisanus
GAGTACAATCCAAACCAACAAAAAAAAGTTAGATTTTTCAAACTTCGATGCCAACTTCACATAGCTCATTACGGCGAGGGGGTAATTGCTGGTCAATTAACTCATTATCGAGGGGCGACAGGTCGATTCATCGGACCAGGGGTCCGAGCAAGACAAATCGATATTTTACTCAATCAATTTAATCAATTCAAATTATCTTCAATGTGTTAATTTTTTCCCAAAAGACAAAAAAAACTCGGAGGAAAACGCGACGTCTAGACGAGTACATTACATACGTGATTCTTTAAAATGAAATTCCTCTATTGACCAAGGATATCTTTAACATTGGAGTGCAATTCGGATTCTCCAGGGGCTTCTACTCTTTCTCATTCGATTTTTATTACTATTTCCCTGAACTTTCGGGGTACTATTCGACCGCAATCGACTGGATTTTATCGATACGATAAACCAGAGGAAAATTCAAAAATTCGGGAATTTCATTTTTTCTCATTTCTAAATTTTTTCAATTGTTCCATTAACTGAGGACATCAACGGATTATAACCGAATCAAAATGTTGTTGATAAATTGACAATTTGAAGACCCAAATTTGCAAAACAGCGGTAATTGGAGGAAATTTGATGATTAATTGAATATCGAAATTCTCGTTATCGTGGAATTGTTGATATAAATATAATATTGCAAAACCTGTGGTATTTATTCTGCGGGCAATCAGTTTATGGATTTACCCTGGGATTTTTCCCGGTTGAAAATTGGAAAATACGATTGTCAGAGTCGTGGGCGTTGGAAAACGAAATATTTAGTGCACTCATTCGTCATACTTTCGAATGTACAAAGTATTTCGGGATAAAGAGTTCCACGAGTCAATTAATGGCTTGCGATAGTCATCGCTATCTGCGATAATAAATTGATGAATACATTTGGAAATTTCAAAACCCAATAATTCACTTGATGCACAAATTCATTTTTTCCATCTGTTCACACAATTTTTGAAAATTTTCTCGGCAACAGCTGACTGCTATTCTCAATTTGGTATAAGAAAGAATGGAAATCCTCGAATCGGGTTGACCCGGATTTTCGCTCGGTTTAAATTCAATGACTTTTTTTTATCCGCATTCTGACTGAAAATTGACAATTTCGATATTTACGCGTCTGGGGACCGACGGGAATAAAAAAAAATATTTTCCCTTATCAAACACACCCATTGAATAAATTCTTACGGAGAAGGAATATAATTCAGCAAAAAAACAAATCGCGAAAAAAATTCCCAATCGTCTAATTAATTCCTCAATAATCGATCATTCAACGAGAATCAATTTTACTCCACGTCCTCTCCATTTTATTGCATTTCCATCCTAATCCTCTTGTTTGAAAATTTGTCTCATATAATCTATTTTTTCAGGGAAGAGTCATGTATAATTTGGCGCCTTACAAAAAAAAACCAATATGTTTAAACTGTATTCTTAATTCCTCGTTGGTCTGTCACATTCGAGAAATATCGAATGTTTTTCATCTTATTTTATTTTTCATTCCAGCCTCTCGCTTGTTCCCCTAACCAAAAGGTGCGAATAATCGTCTAAATAAATAAGCAAAATCAGTGAGATGCGCCTGCGATATGCAAATCATTCTCGATTATTTTTTTTGTCTCACCATATTTTGTTAAAATGCATAACTCTTCCCCGAAATTCGACACGTCTATTTAATCAATGCCCCCTAATCCCGATACCCGATTCAGTCCCATTGACCTAATCCTCTCCAACCCCATGTACTTTGCCATTTATTTTTATTTTTAGATCTACACCCGAATGTTATTTTTTTTTCTCATGATTTGTGAGTCTAGTAGGAGTGTCTCCGGTGACACATAAACGTCCGGAAAACCCTCTGGGTTTATTAAAGGTCGTGTTCAAAGGTGCCTAAAAATATGAGGAGAATTTCTGTCCCTTCGATTCGATCCACAAAAATAAATCCAGCCCTTGGGAAAAAATAGAGTCATTATGGAAGCGTAAAATATGTTGAACTCAGTGTTGCGTTCGACCGTGCATGACCGGAATTTATTGCACTCGTATCACTGAACAGATTCAATTCCCCTGACATTGTGGGATTCGAGATCAACCGTCCGGTTTTATGATTTCATTAATTCATGATACGCAGTGGCATGGATATTTACGCCTTCGAATCATAATTCAAATTTCAACTCATGAATTGACAAAAATTTTCTATTTACGATATTATATCATTATCTCCAATCCACTTCAATTATTTTTTCAATTATTTCACGTTCTGAAATTTTTTTTAAATAATTGTGCTATTTTTCAAATAAAAGAGACCTTTTCTACGTGTAAGATGAAGAGACCAGAAAAAAGAATGAAGAAAAAAAATACTTGGCAAACACAAGGGAGTACATCAGAATAATAAATATATATAATGTACCCCCCCATGGCCGAAGTCCAGCGCTGGCGCAAAAACTCCCACCCCTGGATTTAAAAGAGTTCACCCATTCACGGACATCACCACAAGATCAGTTCAAATCCACGAACCCCAGGTATCATACCGGGAAATTCATCTCAAAAAAAAAATAATTAGGCACGAATGCTCTGTCTCCTGGAGGCACAACGGCCGCGCGAATCCCTTAATTAATTTTTTCTAGTAATTTTTCTCCGGGTTTGTTCAACCGGTTCTATCGGACTGCTGAGATATCGGAATTCCAATGAAAAAAATTGTTAAATAATCATGGGACTCACCGGTGCAGCATGGCATCCCCTCGATCGTCGACCTCTCCATCTCCTCCGGTGATCAACATCACGTGCAACAGGTAATTCACCTTTAACGCACAATCCCGAATCGCGTGTCGGGCACTGATCACTTTGTCCACTTTAAATAACGGAAATTTGAATTTGAAAAAAAAAAAAAATCACTTCACTTGAAATAAAATTCACTTCACTCAAAAAAAAAAAATCACTTCACCCAAAAAAAAAATTCACTTCACTTTTTCCCGCCCGAAATTTTCGTCCTCCGGTGCCGCTAATTACCGAAAAACCATCATCAGTCTCAAGATAACAGTCAGTCCTGAACGGGAATTTTAATGGAATATTTATCACTCGTTAGAGTATCACCGGATAAAATCCTTTGTTCGACCGCCGAAAAAACCCGAATGTCCCGCGCGATCACAACACAACACTTCGTTTACGTTCGAGTCCCGAATTCTCGGAAAAACAAGTCCAAACACGTTCGACCAAAAATTGTTTCCGCCTCAATGATGAACATTTATTAGTTAATAATCGTTAATAATCATCAATAATCATCAATAATCATGAATAATTATTCACTATTTACTGGTGATACACTGATTGAACGATTTTTCCCGGCATTTGGGCTTTCAGTTTTTTATTCGTCTTTAGTCCTGGATTCACTTCAATATCCATAAAAATTGCATGTTCACATCACTCAACGGTTCACGAACACTCAAAATCCACTGTCACATATTTTTTGGTGGTAATTCACCAGTAATTAAGGGATTAACAAGACTTGCCGGCGTCTGTTGCTGTCGAACGCGTACACTGCGGCGGCCATCTTGTCTCACTCGCACTAGCGTCCCCTCTCCCGCCTTCCCTTTCCCTTCCCCACGCGCCCCACCACACGCCACGAGCAGTTGTCTCTGGACAATTAAATGTAATTCCCTTTCCCGGGATATGTAGTCTTCACCGACAAGTGCATGTCTGCCAATTACCAATCATTAATATACGGACGGGAATTTCAGAGAATTCACAAGATATTTCTGGGTTAATGAATAATAATAATAATTAGAGAGTTGTTTATTCGCGAGATTTTTTTTTGCCTGATATTTATATTTTCAGGTTTCTCTGGATTTATCATTGTTTTAAAAATTGTATTTTTTTACGAATGACAAATTTTTACTATCAAACAAAATTTAATTTTTAGTTTATTCACCCTGTAGATGATTTTGAAGTTGTAAAATACTCAAAAAATCTGGAGTAAAAAAAAATTCTAGGATTTCTGGGAGAATAAGAAAAAAAATATAGTATTTATCAATTGAATTTCATTTAAGAAAAAAACCATAAATTATGGGTTATTTTTTTGAGATATTGAAAATTCTTTGAATATTTAGATTTTAGGTATGAAATGATACACCATATACGCTAGTAATTGAAAAAAATTGAAATAACCGTCTGGCCTGCAATTACCTCGTAAAAGACATTTGCAGGTAATCAGAGTGAACTGCGTAAACAATTTACACAAATTTGGCATTAAAAAAAAATTTCGCAACCCGGAAAAAGCACGTGGAAAATAATGAGAATGATTTTCAGGGGAGGTTGATTCCACAAAATCGATCAAGTAACCGATCGAAGTGTTCGACCATGATATTGACTCCCACTTGATCTGGCGAATGGACCAGCCGGAGTCGAGATGGTGTCATCGATGCCACAGTCGTCAGTCCACATCCACACGAGCAGCATCGTCGGGATGGACATCCCAAAATTCCACAATCCCACCGACTACCACCGCGTCCACATCCCAGTGAAAAAAATCCAACCACAGTGAAATAATAACTGAATTAAAAAAAAAAAATCACTCCGTGCGAAATGCGCCAAAAAATGCCACCGATTTCCCTAAAAATCATTCCCACCACTTGAGTTTGATCTGATAAAATAAACTCACATGTGAACTATAACGATGCCAAACAATTTTGCACATTTTTACAAAAAAGACTAGTAGTTTCAACGTCATTAGAGTCATTCATCTTGTCACATATATCGCAAGTTTATTTTTTAAATCGTCAACTCGCGGTAATTTTTGGCAGCAGTGTGGGTTGTGCCAGTGACAACACAAATTTACAACAGTGAAAAATAAAAATAGTTGTTTAAATCATGTGAGAGCAGAGGAAGTAATTTCTCAGTGAATGATTTCATGACTGATAACTATTAACAGGAGTAATTGAAAGTATGCGTCAAGGGATGAGAGAGGATCGCTCGACGATCGATAAATTTCCCTTTGGGATTAATAGCGTCGTCCACACGTCCATCACCGAAATATCACGTTTCAGTGATAACAACACAGTAAACAACCCGGAATTGATACCCACCGAGGGTTTCAATCAGACAACCCCCAAGCGTGATGCCCTGTACATAGTTATCCCCATAACTATTATTTATATGGCAATATTCATCACTGGTCTCGTCGGTAACGTCTCCACGTGCGTTGTCATTGCTAGAAATCGATCAATGCACACAGCCACCAATTACTACCTGTTCAGTCTAGCTATTTCCGATTTACTTCTGCTAGTATCAGGTTTACCACCCGAGATGTACTACATCTGGTCACATTTCCCATACGTCTTCGGCGAGGGCTTCTGCATCATTCAGAGTTTTGCTGCTGAGACATCAGCCAATGCTACTGTCCTCACCATCACAGCATTCACAGTTGAAAGGTAAAATCTATATCAATTATCAATCTTGTATTATATTTTGTTATTGAACCCTTGATATCTCCACTGTGACTAGCACTTGGGGTGTCAGGGAATTCTGACAGCGTGACAGTGAAATTTATTGTCCAATTAACTCTGATGTTGCAGATACTTCGCTATTTGTCATCCATTTCTATCTCACACCATGTCCAAACTATCCAGAGCAGTGAAGTATGTTATTCTCATATGGATACTTGCACTATGTCTGGCAATACCCCAGGCCATTCAGTTTGGTATTACCTTCTCACAAACCCTGAATGGCACAGCTATTCCAGGGACCGCAGCTTGCTCGGTCAAGTGGGAAATTATCGACCATGCATTTGAAATATCTACGATATTGTTCTTTGTTCTACCAATGACCATCATTACTGTACTTTATGTACTCATTGGGATTAAATTGAGACGATCGAGACTATTGGTGGCTGTTAAACGGAATCCCATGCCGGGAAGTCTCAACAGCAGTGAGAGTGGAAGGTCCAGGGTGTCGTCGCAGAGAAATGTCATACGAATGCTCGGTGAGTTCAATTGGAACAATTCATTTTCATCCATTGGTATTTCAATACAAATTTATGGTAATCATTTCCTTGTGGTTATTCCTCAAGTGAATGCAATTGAATCTCGTTTAATCAGCGGAGGAAAAATCCTAGAATTCATTCTCCATTAATTTATTTTTTTTTGTTAAAATTCCTCAGTAGTGAAAAGGTCAGCTAAAGAGTCCGGTGAATTCGACATTCTCGACGGGTTTTTCGGACACCTTTTATTCATAAATATGTGGGTTTTTTCATCTCGGTAACTCAATTTTATTTATTTCACACACTGCAAAGTACAAGTGGCTGGCGTGGGAGTAATGAACCGTGTTTCTCACATTTTTGTTTTATTTCGAGCCATTGCACGTTCGAATAAATAGTTTATTACACCACCAGGGGATTTAATGACGAAAATGGTTTTGCCGTTGACCTGACCACTGGGGGACTGATCGAAGGGCATCTGGGGGTAGTTTAAACCGCTTTTTATTTTCCAATTTAACAACCGGTCACTCAATTCTGGTCCCCATAATTGGGACCGAAGGGCCAATATTCTCAGAGAATTTCTCCCTCGTTATCGCACCACCGGAAAAAATTGAAACTCCCCACCGAAACCTGAAGGGCAAGAATTTTATTTCGGAATATTATCTTATTCGAATCTTCAGGCATCATCGAAATTCTAATACACCCCCTGGGAGTGGATTCTCTTCTATTTTCATTTCACGAAATAGTCAACATCCCGGGAATCTAAGAAAGGGGATCTTCCACTCTTGTATTGTCCTCCCCAGGGGAGAAAAACGAGACACCCTAGTTCATCCATTTATTATTTCAAATATATTAAATACTCCGTTGGGATTATTTTACTGATCTATTTCTTCCACTACAATTTTATGTTTTCAAGTTTTAAAATAATCACTGATCCTCTTTTACCCTAGTTTCTTTAAAAGTGAAAGAAAAATCATTTCATGAATAAATCCAGTCGAATTGGAGATGAAGTTCTTTATCGGGGGCACCCGGTGGTACAGACATCCGAGAATTAATCCATTATTCAGGGAATCGCAACAGTTACAAGCTGTATTTCATAAACTGACGTGCTATTAATCCCTTTTGCTCCAGGTGAGATAGAATTTCCTCTCGACTATTCCACCAGAAATTCCAGTGATTATTTTCATTTCGTTTGACTTCCAACAATCTCTAGATATTTTCAGTTGCAATATTTGCAATATAGCCACGTATTTCCGGGAGGACTGCGACGATCATCGGTTTGTTTATCTAGCTTTGCGTTTGAGGAAATGGAATTAAATTATCGGAATTTGTTTGTGATTTTTGGAATACCTCTAGTCGATAAATCGAAATGAGGGAGGAATTTGTTTTCCCTGAAAATCAAATGTCACGAAAATTTTCGTGTAAATACGAAAGAATTATCCGAAATTCTGTTGCCTAGTTTTATTTAATCTGCTCTACGGGGATGGGGGAAACTCCGAGAAATTATATTTCCGAATGTTGAGATGAGTATTAGGAAAGTTTCCGGGGTGAAACTGCCTTGGAAATATTAAGTAGCATTTCTTTCATTAGGTGATTGATTATTTCCCAGACGAGATTGCGTTGGTTAACAAACTTTTATAGTTTACGAAATAAATCCCCGAGGGATTGATCCCCAATTATGCAAACGATCCCCTTCAAGAGATTGCAAACACTAATTTCTTAAATTCCCATTCCGCAATCCAATTACAATAATGATAAAGTAATTAGAGGATTCAATGCATCGAAAAATGTTAATATATTTCAGTGTTTCAAGGATTACCACTCGATTTAATAAATCGATTATCCGCCGACTTCCGGAATAATTAAGTTGGAATGGATAGGACTGGATGATTGATAAATGTGAAAGAACCGTGAGAAAAGTTGTGGTAATACCCGTTGGCAGATCCGGATGATAAATACAGTCGAATTTTCTATCTTTCCGAACTCTTCAGGAATATATTCCCAGATAAAGTGAATTTTCCACAAGAAGACACTGCAAATATATCAAATCTACCCCGATATCCCTCCACCCTCTGGGGTAGATGATCGAAATATTTATTCGATTCATTTACTCGAATTCCCAATACCCGCGGAATAGTTGATATCGAATTCCAACGAGGTGTACAGATCGAGATGAAATGATTCAAGGTTGAGGGACATCATGAGAGGCAATTCAATTCCATTTTATTTATAGAAAATCAATGAGATTTTAAAAAATCCCTTCCTACTCCATCCATTCACGTTCAAACCACAAAATTAATCTGATAATTACCTCCATCCTTCGATGATTAGATGTAAAAAAAAAATTTTTAATGATCCAAGGTCGAGATAAGGAGTGGAAGGGAACCCGTTAATTAATTGTTGAATGACGAAAGATTAACGCGCCATTGGGGAGATCATATTCGAATTTTATGTTAATACCAAAATATTGCGGGCGAAAAATACTCGGAATATTGAATATTTATAATATTAAATATTTTGAAAGACTCATCTCGAAATTTATTCGAATCTCTCGTCATTGCAATCGCAAGAAAAATTCTGGTAATTAATTAATTAAACCGAAATTGAGGCCGGGGAATGGAGAGACAATAAATTTGGTAATAAGAGTCTAGAGGGTAGATTGTAGTGGCAATAAAAGGTAATGCCAGACCAAAAGCGGAAAAAGGTAAATGAAGGCAAATGGCTGTACAACTCGGTCAATTAACGTCAGATGATTATTGAAATGAATTGGCAGCAGTGACTCAATTAAATCACCAAAAAGTCCAATCCTTTGCACTCCGGGAAATGCAGAGAATCCGCGGGAATATTGAATTTATTTTTTTTATTGGAATAAAATTGAATGGGCGAAATGTCAAATTGAATTGAAAAAAAAATGTGTGACGTGTTGCAGTGGCTGTGGTAGTTGCCTTTTTTATTTGCTGGGCGCCTTTTCATGCCCAGAGACTGTTGGCAGTTTACGCAAAAAGCATTGGTGATGCTGGTGGACAATCCCTGGTGACGATCTACACGATTCTCACGTACATCTCGGGAATATTCTACTACCTGTCGACGACGGTCAATCCTCTTCTGTACAACATCATGTCGCACAAATTTCGGGAGGCATTCAAGGTATTCACCGATGATAAATTTCAAAAGTAAACCATCGGGGTAATAAATCAATAGTCCGGAATATATTTCAGGGAATGTTGGCGGATCGGTGCGGTGCGAGAAGATCGATACAACGTGCGAGTCCTCGTCGTCAGACGTATACCAGTCTCTCCAAGTATCAGAAATCGATGTCGAGGAGACCTGAGCTGAATTCGGGGTCATATTCGGCCAGTGATGACACACAAAGGCTGACGGCGATCGTCCGGGGGGTGGAAATCGAGGGGAAAAATTGTGAGAGGCCGGAAGTGATGGATGAACGTGGGGAATCGGTTCCTGAGGGGATGCCGGGGGTGACAGGGTGTGACAGGAAGCCTGGGAGGACTCGGGGGACTTGCTCCGATCCTGAAGAAGTCACTGTCCCGGAAAAAATTATCGATGACGAATCCAGAGTCAAGGATACCGTGTCTCATAAATGTCTCATCGTCCAAAGACCTATCAAGACTGTCAGCATCGGTGAGTGGTAGTTTCAATTATTTTGATAATTAAATTCCCTATTTTAAAATTTTTCATCGCAAATTGGGAATTGAAATTGCGATTTTTTTGGCGGTCAGGACTTATTGCTGAACGATTGAGATCTGGTACGAAGGAGCTCTTCGCTCATCAACAGAAGCAAGTTAAATCAAGGATGAGGCCCGAGCTGTCCCAACGGGCCCAATCTATAATTCAGAGTCGTACGAGCATCGAGAGTGCCAATACCATCAGTAACTCGAGCCTCCAGGATCTGGATGAGACTGAATTTACTGGGTCTGAACTCGCTGAGTACATGGGGAAGGTGAACATCGAACTCGTCACCTGACGAATCGACCTGGAGGACTCCGACGCCGAGGACGAGCTTTGAAAGTCTTTGCCATTTGTGAAATATATCGTCAAGTGTGAACTCTGCGTTCTCGTACAAACTTCTTATTTTATTTAATCGATGTAATTAACGTCAAGACTGCTTGGAGGGGAAATATCAACGATCACAGAATTTATTGATTTCAAAGTGTACAAGCTACCTGTGATTGATTTTAGCCCAGACAATGAAGGATCGTTCAAGTAATAATAATATTTCTCGATTTAAGGATATCCAACTGAATTTTAATATCCAATATGACTCACATTGTAAATTATATAATAAACTATCAATTTTGTTGATTGAATTGCGTCATTAATTACCCTTCCCACTTTTTTCTTACTCGTTTCATCCAAATAAATAATTCTAATTATTTTCTGAATGCATTTTCGATGAATTAAAAAATTCGTGGATAAACTGGAGTTGCAGAAAATTATTTGAAGGCAATAAAAATGATAAAAAATATTGATATTTTGAATTGAATGACTCCCGCAAGTTTTCCATCGATGAAACAACGAGGTCACTCGGAAATTCCTGGAATATATCGGGAGAAAATTAAAGGAAAGAGATTATTGTAGGGTAAACGATACACCAATGCCAGAAGTTGAAGGATATTTTTAAATCATGGTTTTTGGACGCTTGTCCAGGTACGCCTTGATGTTTGAATTCTTTGTGACAGTTTCCACGAGTTTCTTGAGGGCCGGATAATCCTTGTTGGAATCGTATCCCAACACTCGAGATATATAATCTGTGTATGCGGCGTAGAGTATGTCAGCGCAGGATAGCTGAAATATCAGTTTCCATGAAACACGAGATGAGTAAAAATTTCCATTACCTCACTTACTTTTCCATTGACGAAGTAGCCGTTGTTCTTTTTCACCTGTTCCTCGAATTTACCGAGGATAAAGCTCATCTTCTGCATGGCTGTATCCTTCATCTTCTCCTTGGCTGCTTCATTCTTCTCCCAGTACCAAGTCGATATGGCTGGAGGATGCAACAATTTTTTTACACATCGATAATAATTATTATGGATTTCTATTTTTCGCGTCGAGTGCACGGAAAAATAAATTTTATTCTGCAATTTTTTCTGTCTGTCTGTTTTTCTGCTGGCGAGTGTGTTATCTGCTCGGGGAATTGATAAAAACCTGTAATCTTGGTGTTAACACTCACCGATTCTTAAGTCGTCCATGTCATCGACCGCGGCGTCGATCTGGTACGCCTCCTCGACGTCGGCCCCGTAGAGATTGAATTTTTTCGCGAGATAACGCAATATCGATTTCGATTGGTGATATTTTTTTCCATCGATCTCCAGGAGAGGCATCTGCCCCATCGGCATCTCTACGGGGAAAAACTGAAGGGTCAATATCTTTCAATTGCAGGAAATTTACGGTACGACGTACCAGATTTGTACTTGGGCCAGTCATCGAAACTCAGTCTCCGGTCCTCGAATTTAATACCACCGTAACTCAACATGTACCTGAGAGATTCCCCCAGACCCGTGATGTCGAAGTAAGTCAGACGATACGTCATTTTTACCTGAATTAAAAAAAAAGAAGACTCATCAAATTACCGAGGAATTTACGACTGCAAATGACCGGTCATTAGACTGGAATTTATTTGAGGGAAAAACAAGATTTTCGAAATCGAATTAAAAAAAATTTCGCTCTCATAAAATTTTTTAAATGAATATTTAATTAATTTAACATTAAAAAAATACCAAAGCCGATATTTTGATAATAACCCAAACAGAAATTTAATTAATACAATACATTCCCGAAAGCAGTAGCAAAACCGATAAATGTCCGGTGCGGAACGTAATGGCGATAAATTCGGATAAAATTCCCGAGGCTGCAACAACAGCGATAAACTCGATTGATGACTTCTCGTTCCTGAATATTGCAATCGTGTGATGAATAGTGAAGCCAAAAAAATGTGAATCATACCTGTTGCCGAGTAATTTAGCAAATGAAGAATACACGAGTACCGGTTTGACAGCCGAGTGAAGCCACTCCTTCCTCTGGAAATTACACGAAACGACTGAGTACTAACACTCACTGAACAAGTTCCCTCGCCCAGATATCGCGGTTTATCATTACGTCATGGAATCCCTCAACAATCGTTCACATTGAAGCTGATGTTTAGCTGAGACCTTGTTATTGTAATTACCGCTGTGAATGCCTCATTGTCCATCATGATTCATCATTACAGAAATTGCAATAACTCATTTCCAGACGAGAACAAAAGGAACAGTCTCATTTTCTCCAATATCCCACCTTTCATAAATTCATCTCCAATTATCTCCTCGCTGAATTTCAATTTAAATTCTTCCCTCCCAATTTTCCAGTGGCAATGAATTTCATTTGTCAAAATATTCATTGCCAGCTGTCGTTCGACGTGAATTTTTCACTTGAATAGCCTTATTGGGCCTTAACTCCGGCCCTCGGTGAATAATTGAATGAAATAACTGAAGCTGTTTATCCAAACCCTTTACTCTGGAAGATAAGTAAAATGTGTCTAGAGATATCGTGACCGCAATGAGACTGGAAGGCTTTTATTATCGAGAGTGACTGGCAGTTTCTTAACGACTTGTCCCCCATTATCTGTAGATTGTAATTTTATGAGGTGTAAAATTATCGACTCACAACAATGTAAATTGCAAAATCTTTATTTGAAAATAGTCGAGTGTCGAGTGACAACATCATATTGTACAGTATTTTATTAATCCATCTTGTTCACAGGTGGGTATATCGATTATTATCGATAATAATTGAACAAGTGGTTATTAATTTAGCAATCGGTGACTGGTCGTTTGTCCACCCAGGCCTTGATCTTGGGCTCTGCGAGGACTTTTTCGTTGAGAGCCTTGAGATTCTCGTACTTCTCGATCAAGTTGAACTTGGCCATGAAGTTCAAGTAGTCCAGGAGACCAGCGAAGACGAGGTCCGCCCAGGTGAGTCTTCCACCGATAAAATATCCACCGTTTTTCTTCACTTGGGCGTCCAGACGCTCCAAATAAAATGGCACGACATCCTTGAAGAGAGGACCCTTCTTCTCCTCCTTAGCTACCTCGTTGGTCTCATAACTGTATGCACCAATTTCTACAGAATTAAAACATGACAATTAACCAATTATCGATCCATATCAGGAACTATCGATTCCAGGAGAAAACCCTCGAGCACTTTTTGTAACCGATTAAGTGTCTGATAACAGATAAATATCTGTTGACTCATAAAATCAGTTTTCAAGGTCAACCTATATAAAAAAAAAAAACTGGAAAATTCCACTCGTTTATCTCATGACTTTTCAACGGAATTTACTCACTGAGACGTAAGTCATGGATGGTATCGATTGCCGCATCGATTTCAAGATTTTCCCAATCGTTTTTTCCAGCTAGACCGAATTGTTTGGCCAGATAACGACAGATCGCTGTGGACTGGTGAATTTTCTTGCCATCGACCTCCAAAACAGGTGTTTGCCCAAAAGGCATAGCTACGAATGTTTTAATTGGACGATTAATCACTCACAGATTAATGATTTTTTTTCAATCCTGGGACTTACTGGGCTTGATTGCGGGCCAGTCGGCCCTGTCAAATCGCTCATCCTCGAACTCAACGCCTCCATAACTGAGAAGAAAGCGAATTGGCTCTGCCAGAGCCTTTACTGGGAAGTAAATCACTTTGTACGTCGGCATTACCTGGAATATCATGATTTATTTCCCCCATAGTTGCTATTGAATCGCAATGCTTCGGTCAGATATCGATATATTTATCGATATCCGCACCCACGAACATTTCGATTTAATCCCACGTTAATCCACTCCCTAAACATCTCTTCAAACTCCCCAAGTGCTTCAATCATATTTTCGTCTACATCCTACAATTGTCATTAATCATCTTCGCTGTTCCCCCCTTCACATTATCCTAGTAAAAAATTGAAGCAACTCGAATTATCAATTTTTTCAACCGATCACCCAAACCCAAAAATGAATTCAATTTATTCAACAACTCGTAATAATTTTTTGTAATAAAATCCTGGAGTATTATAAATCCTGAATTTTTCCACCGGATGATCCAGAAATGTCTGGCACGAGGTCAACGATCCCTTCAGAAACAACTACGCAATTAGTATGTACCAATAATTCAACGCCCTAAACTCACAATTAGATATCACGGAGATATTTCAAGAATTAGAAATAAAATGGCTGGTCTTATCAATCAAAGGAATTACTCACAGCAATAATTGATCCAATGAATTACCACAGAACGAGTGTCTGCTCACTGAAGGGATGAAGTACGTTCTGGCAAAAAAATAATTGAGATGCCGGTACTTATGGGCTGGAGCCGGTGGTGATGGGTTGCCATCTGCTTGGTGCTTCCCTCTGTCGTCCATTTCCTTCAGAATTTCATTATTCCTCCATGACGTCATCCCGTTGGTCAACTGTTTAGGATTACTGGATTATTCTCCAGGATTAATCCCGCTCAATTCCTCGATTCCTAATTCCCCGAGCTTGTGATCGACTCCAGGAATCGTCATAATTCCAGGAATTCCAATTTCGAATTCAAATTCCCCGGAAATAATTGTCATTTTTTTTTCTCGTTCGTCTTTTTTTTTGTTGATCCTTTTTAGCGCCCTCGCTGTGAAAAATAACGGGCATGAGGACGTCCTGATGACGAAAACCATTTCCACCGCCCTGAAGAATTTATCTGGGTAATTATTAACATCATGAACCAATTGTTTTGATATTAATCATCGGATTAAACGCGTGCGCGTATTTATATGCCTCGCGCAGCGCCACCACATGACAAATTGCACACCAACAATTATCCTCATTACATCTCACCAAAAATCCAATCAATTCTCTCATTACGAATACGATTATGACGTCATCGTGTAACCTTGAACCTGAACAGGATTGAATTCCAGGAAAAAGCTCGAAGAAAGTCGAGACGCATCGAGTGGTCTCGACACCAAGCGATAATCGATACAACCCTGCGATTACAATTGCTTCTGAAAAATGAAAAAAAAATTGTGAATTACGGGAATTGCGATTGGAAAATCATCCGATTTAATAAGATCATATCTTAATGTTGGTGGTGAAGGGGTGGGGGGAGGGGGGATCTGCGCATGCGCGAGGAAATCGGATATCTCGGAAACGATTTTCTGGGAAATGGAAAATTTGCGGGGGGAATTTTTGGATTGTCGAAAAAATTCTGGATTATCGAATAGTTGCAGGAAAAGTCCAGTTTTTTCAGGGGGAGGTGGGGAAAATGGGGGATTCTTCGGTGATGGTGGATCCTGTCGCAAGGTAGGGGTGAAATTTGGCAACGTTGTAACAGCGCTTTGTTCGGATGTGCGGTGTTGTCGACACTAGGCTTACAACAGTACTGGCTTTCGTCCTGAACATTTCGTATCAATCCACCTGATTTGTTCAGTACCTGATTCTGTGTCACATCAGCTGCAACATTCCGAGGTCAACGTCCTGGTGATAAGTGGTGAGTATGGCTGAGATTTTTTTTTTTTTTATTGAGAATGAAACTCAGAGGGAATGGAATTATTCCATTGGGGGGGATTGAGTCCAAGGTCCCATTATTTGAGATTCGTATTTCAAGTCCTAGGGTATTAATAATGTCCTATATTTATGTCTATGAAGTCTGTGTCATCGATATTTCACGGTGACAACCTCGAATCAATGGAGAATTTAGGTTTTATGGGGATATTTGAGGGGCATTATTTTTTATTGAGGTTAGGTTTTCTTCTCGTAGGTTATGAGGAAAAAAGCTCGAGTCGTAGGTTTTTTTCAGGTGGAAAACAAACGACTGCGAGATTTGCTGGTTCGTACTGTTAATGGCTGAGATGTCGGCTATAAATACACAGATTCTTATACGAAACGGGGAATTTACTCTGGATTTTCTCATTTAATGCCCTATGAATCCTTCGTGGGAGTCAATTCTTTGTCGCCATATCAATCGCGAATTGTCAAAATAATCAGATTATTTTCGAACATCCGGGAATTGCGTAAACGAGTATTTTCCGAAGCTTATCGATTTCTCGCAGCCTCTCTACACATGATGTCTCGGTGGGCCTGGCGATAGCTTCCACACCACGTGACTCGAAACAACTCGAATATGGAGGCGATTAACAATCTTGCGAGTTCGAGATCTCATCCGTAAAAACACCATTTCCTCACGGGTGAAAAATCGTGATTTTTACAGAGATTTGGGCGGTGATGAGTGGGAGGGGATGAAGCGGTACAACGGCCAATCGATTACCCCGAATCTCGGGAATTTCGAGACATCGAATGAGTCCTCCCCTGACATGAAAATGTTTCAAATAAAAATTAGATAACACTCCCATACAATTGCGCATACGTTAACGAGCGATTAATCAATAAATCAATGGTATAAGAAGCGCCTCCTAGTGCAGGCTTTATCCGAATCCACTGGCATTGTCACGATTGTTCTGTCTCATGACATTCGCATGTCCACTCCTCAAAGGTTCGAGAGACATTGATAATGACCAGTAAATTTTCCGATTAGATGCACTAGGAAAATTGATGATCACCTATTAATAGACCCTCGGTATTCTCGATTGGAGAATTCGTGCGGTCAAACGGATCAATGTAACCCGTTGAAAAGGAGAGAATACAGGTACTTTTGGTGCGACCTTGATTCCCATTTTTCTCCGCCTGTATCAGAATGAAAATAGTCGCATGTACCGTAGGCTGGGGCTCGATGTAACCCACCAATCGTCAATGATTGATCGGTTTAATAATGGATAAATAGCTGGATTTTGTCAAAGTTGGATCGAAATGGATCCCTTTTGGTGTACATACTGCCGCCATGTTCGTGACTTCGTGGATGATCGGCAATGTCCGGAGCTCGTAACCCGGGGCCTGGGGTTCACTGTTTAACGTCCGTCGTGTTGGAATATCGTCGATATCAGCTTAACATACCTACAATCCGCCATTACTGTTTATCGAGGGATTCGCCATTGAACAATTCATGGAGTTGTTGATAATAAGGTAATTAATGGGGGGGGGGGGGGGGATCTTATGTGTAGGTTGATAATATAGTCATGCATGATGTAGTTGGGTAATGAGAGTTGGAAGTGGATGGAATACCAGTTGAGACATCATCGAGGCAGCTTTTACTTTCAGCTCTCGATTCAGGGGCGGAGTTAGGTGGGTGCTTTCTGGGGGCTCTGGGCTTTTTTTTTTATTTTTATTTTTTATTTCGAAGAAACAATGGACTATTGTTTTGATTCCGATGTTCCGGGAATTGTCGAATCGATGCGGGTCTGGGAATTTTTTTTTTTAAGTGGAATTTTCATGGGGTTTCAAGGGCGAATTGTACGCGCGATTAGGACACGTGCTGACCCCTCACCACATCGATATCATATTTTTGAGGGTTTACCGGATATTTCGGCGATTCGGAGGTCATTTTGGGATAGGCTCTTGCGATGCTTCGGAGGAGCCTATTGTCAATTAATTAGGTTAATTATTTTGTAGAGTAAAAGTTTGGAGTAGTCTGGGTTAGGAACTAGATTAGATTTGGATCCTTACTCCGAATTTTCATCGGGAAATCGGAATCTGAGGGAAGATGGAAAATTTTATTCCAAATTATCGAGTTGATTGAAGTCGTGATTGGAAAAATCGTTGACGCATTTTTTTTTAATTCCTTTTACATTTTTTTTTATTCCTTTTACATTTTTTTTTTATTGAGAACTCTGTGATACATAACCTGGAAATACTCTACAGCTGATCGCTGGATTATTTGGTAGTTATCTCATTGTATTGGTGTTAAGGAGGTTTTATTAACTTGTAGACCGACGATACGGTGGCCATTAGCTAAAAATTGTATGTATTGAGCCGATGATGGAATCAGTGAAGGCACAATCAATGCCAATTACTGAAACAAAACAACTGTGCACGACACCCGAGGAAAATGGACTCGAGGAGATATCCACGCAACTGGAGAATGAACTCCTGTATGGTGGTGGTGATGATGGTGAGACCCTCTCTGATGATGCACTGTCGGAAGACAGTTATCGTTTGAGGGTTTCCGATGATGATAATGTTGAAGACAAGATCGAGACTTCCAAAACCGTGAAAAATAATGGAGACAGTGTAGACAAGACTGAACTGACGGGTAAGTCCCCAATTTTTCCATCCGAATAGTTTTAGAGGTTGCGATTCAGGAAAAAAAAACAAGAGTATACTGGGTGCCATTTTGTGGACTTGTCCGCCATTTTGAACTCGACATTTCCTTTTTTTTTTATCGGCGTAATCGACTGGTGATTTTTTGTCAGTTGTTCGATGTCAATTAACGGTAATTCGATTGAAATATAATGAGGGGCGAGGCAAAATTTTAGCGAGAGTTCAATTAGCACTTGCACTTGGATCAATTCTCGGTGATTTGATCATTTCAAATCCAGACTGCAACCAATATACTTCAATTATTATTAACTACTAACGATTAATCCGGGATTTGTGGTATCTAATGATGAACCAATCGTGATTAATCATTGTTTACTCACGGATATTAACAAACAAATGAGAATAGGTTAAGTTGATTTAAGATTGAGATATCTTAGGCGAGAAAATTGTTGATTGCAGAATCAACTCCGGACGTTCTCGAAACTAACGGTAAATTGCAACTAGATATTATAAATGGGGATAAAGGTGATATGCGCGAAAAAAATGCCGAGGATTTCACCGACGACTTTCATGTAGATCAAGATAATTTTAGCAAAGACGAATTTGATGTCAGTCTGGACAAATATTCTGACTCGAAGACTGGAAAATATTCGGAATCGTCCACGAGCCAGACGAAAAAAATAATTTCAGTTAAATCTCTGGATGAACTCAGCGATATCAGTTCTGACAGTGATAACCAGGATTACGATGAGCCCAAGCATAATGATAAAGTTGAAGAACTAGAAACTCCTAGAATCACTCCAGTTCTGAAAGACTCGGAATCCGATAGTCTCGAGCTAGATTTAAACGATAAAACCGATGATAATGTAAATGAAACAATTGACTCTGAAACCGTCCCTGCGCCCCCGAATGCCGAAAGCAATTGCGCAATACCTGAGGATAACATTGAAGATGATGATAATGATATATTGATGAATGAAGAAGTGGAAAAAAATTCGAAATCAGAATCTACTGAGAAAGATATTCGTCAGATTGACAATTCGGATGCTGGGCCCCTGCCTGATGAATCAGGTGGGACTGCCAGCAAATCTCAACCCCCAGTGGACCCAGAAGAACCGAAAAACAAATCCCGTGGTCATGATATTGCTCCAGATAAGGAGAAAAATAAAACTGGAGCGATCCCTGCATCGTCTGAATGTAGGAACACAGTTTCTGGCACTGACATCAAAACCGCTCAGAGTTCTAGTAAAAAAAATGATGATCAAACCGGAAGTAAACGACGGTTGAGCTCCTCCGAGACCGACAACACTCCAAAAAAAATATCGTGCATTGACACAGAAAAGCTACAGGCGACAGAGAAATCGAAAACTTCTGAGAAGAGTCTTGAGGTGCCAGAAAAGTCAGGGGAGAATGAAAAAATTGAGGCTCACCATGCCATTCTGAAGTCTCTCCTTGCACCCTGCAAGAAGTCCAAGTCCACTGATGAAATCATCGACATTGATGATGACAATACGATCGATTCAATGAGCAGTGGAGTCTCCGTCAGTGTAAATGATAATCCACCAGTTACAGAAAGCGTAACGGAAAAAGCAAAACCGAATAGTGAAGTCAAAGAGACAATCAGTGAAAATCTCGATGATTCTAGAACTCGTAAAAAACGAAGACTTCGAGGTGATTCACAGCTTATGCCAGGTAGGAACAGGAATACTATTAATACTATTAATGAATGTCATCATTATTATTCACTCTTGGGAATGATCTGCTTATTGATTACTTGTGTATAACCCCTTGAATGTTTTGTGATTTCATTCGTTTTGTGATTTATTTTTTTTTTGTTTTGATTATAATTTTTTTTTGGATTGGTTGTATGCAGTCTGGATTTGGAATATTCTTTTATCCAATACCCTCACGCCTTTGATTTTTCACATTTCGATGATTATTTTTCTGCTTTGAGCACGTGAGTCCCTCGATTTCCTCTAATTTATCGTGAAAATGGTTACAGCTAAGGATGTTATAACAAGAGCTAAACGCGAGGCAGCGCAGAAGGCCGAATTAACAGTCAGAAAGAACATTGTAACGTTGAACAATGATTCTGACTCAGACTCTGAAGATTCAAGCTCAATGGTACCTTACACCCCGAAACAAAGAGCGACATCACCATCATCACTCAAACGTAACATGGAGAGTGATGAGCGAGTGGATCTATCCATTTCCAAGAAATTAAAGACTGATAATGAAAATGATAATGCTCAAACCAATGCTAATACCAAGGCAGAGGCCAAGAAAACGTTTAACAGTGTTCGCAAGTTCTTTTTGAGGGACAACAAGAAGAGGCTGAAGAAGCTGACGCAGGAGGTGAGTTATATCTTCGATCGTTTCTCCTTTTGGTAGAGAACGGGGAGTTTATTTGGTATTTTCTTCAGGAACTTGAGGAGCTCTTCATTCAAAAAATCGTCGAGACAATAACAATGAGAGAGGAGATCGGCAGGCTTCGTGAGAAAGCGAAAATATCAGAGCGCAATCAGGAAGCAACACGATTGAAGTGCCAGCAGTTGTCGAAGCAGATCAATGATTTTGAGATGGTGTTGAATCGTTTCAGTGCAGACAGACGTAACAGTATCCTCCACACTCCAACACCGATTAAGATAAATCGATCTGTCGGACTGCAGGTCAACTTTTTGACAGTAAGTCACGATAATAATGTGGTTATTATCTCGATGGTTGTGAAAATTAATGATATTTTAACGATATTATTGATCCCCAGGACATTGGAGTACAGAATTTGAGGCAGTTGCAAGCAGCAGGAAAGGGGGTGCATCCGAAGGTGACACCAAAGTCCACAATTAATGGGATGACACCACCACAGGCTGAGGACATCAATGCCAGAAGAGGGATAAAAATTCGATCACCAAGGAGGACAGATGTGCCAGTAGTTGCCCCTGTGGGTGCACCTGTTCACACAGCCCTCCAGGCTCAGCCTCTCATCTCCACGGTGACACCATCATCGATTTCCCTGTCAAAACCTGTTGACACTCGTACAACAGCAAGCACTGGCCAGCCAATTCACCACGTCGTCATCAATGGCGTTACAAATTCAATCACAAGAACGACTAAAGTTCTCACACCCAACAAGACCAATCCAAATGCTCTGATCGATCTTACTGGTGAAGAGGAGAAGAAGAACTCTCTACCACCACCTCTCACTGCCATCATCACAACCACTGCTGGTCCCAATCATGTTACCAAGGTACAGGGAAGATATCAGAGGGTAATCAGTACCACTGGTATCACTCTACCCCAGAATGCCATTAGAGTTGTTCAGCCTGCTGGCCAACCAACACCCACTGCCCTAGTGGTTAGTTTATCAGATGATTCCTGATGAATTCACTGACCAATTCACCATTAATTGCCCACTAATTGTTCATTTTTTATTTCAGAATAACATGAGCAATGTTGGTGGCGCCCCCAGGTTCGTCGTCATGCAGCCAGGGAGGCAAATTGTCGTTGCCAATAACAATAATCAAATCAGAGCCACTGCAGGAAATACCAGGGCACCAATATCCAACATAACGTATACCTGTGAGTACAGAGGAATCCAGAAGACATCGAGACAGTTGATTAATTTTTTTTTTTCAATATATTTCAGCTGTTCCCACCATCAGCAATGGCACCGTCAGGGTCGTGCCAACGTCGGGCACCACTGTTCAACTTTACAAGGTAACTGTAAGTTTCATCTTTGTTTATTTTATCTCGAGTACAGGACGGACATATGCCTCATCGATTATCTTTTTTTTTTCAGCATCCCGCACCTCTTCCAGACTCTGTCACCTACAAGCACGATCCTTCCTTGAAGTTGCCACCACCAGCGCCTTCCCTCAAGATATCCAAAGTTCAACATGGTGAGAAAATAGTGGAATACCAGTCACTGTGGAAATTATATTATTAAAAATATAACAATTGGGGATTTGATTGTTGTTTTAATTGATTTTAGGAATTGTACTCTCTTGGAATATGCCACTGTCTGAAAAATACGCGGATATTGCCAGTTATCAGCTTTATGCGTACCAGGAGATTGCTGGAATAGCTCCAAACTCCTCCAACTGGAAGAAAGTTGGTGATGTCAGGGCTCTACCCCTTCCCATGGCGTGCACACTGACTCAGGTATGTATCCAATTTCTGCTGGTGTCGTGGCTCACTTGGATTACGATAATATTCATGGATATATGATTCCAGTTCTCAGAAGGCAACAACTACTACTTCGCTGTGAGAGCAGTTGATACACATTCCAGATATGGACAGTACAGTCAGCCTGGCAACATTTCCCTGTAATTAATAACAGTAAAATAACGATTGTTTGAGATAAAATATTCTTGTTTTTACATCTGGAGAATTTGTTATTTTTCAAGGTGAGAATACCCTAGGTCTTGATCAATCGCCCTACAATAGGCCTTTTGTATTTTAGTTTTTGCGAATGTAAATCGGATATTTGAGATTAATCTGTGTTCAAATCTAGACGTTTTATCGTTTGTTTAATCGTGCAGTTGAGCTTCAATAATTTCATCAGAGAACTATGTGATAAAAATCAAGATTTCTTCATTATACTTAATTCTTGATAAGTCGTAATTTATTTGTCGGTATATGTTTTTAAGGTGCGTTCACCCGAGGGGAACGGGCAAGAAATTGAATTTTAATTTATAATTTTTAGTGAATTAAATATAAGTTGTTTGATACAATTACTACATTTTTATTTAATAAATCCACTCTGGAATTCGTTGCACTCAATTGCGCAAGAATATTGCGATTTGTGAGAGGTGAGAATTTTTATGGCGAGTTGTTTGAATTTCCCGGGATTCAATGCATTCGCAATGATCTTCAGACGTGTATGAGGACTCCTGTCATTGGCTGAACAACATCGTCCAGTTATTCTCAGCGAGTTGTATATTGGTCTTGAGATTTTCTCCCGTGGTGGCACACAAATCAGCGCATGGCTTGCCATCTCTCCCTTCCACCGAGTTTTCTCTATCACCGACTAGCTATTCTTACGCGATAAAATGAGTCAGACGGGCATTATGTCGAATCTAAACAAAAACAATGGCCATGGTGATACACCCACGAAATACCACCCTTGCTCCATCATCCCCGAGGTCAACCCCAAGTGATTTATCCCCAATGATAATTCAAGTGCGCGACTTATCAGCTTTATTTTCATTTTTTTATCCAACTTTTTTCTCACATTTTTTTACAAGAGATTCTCCTCAAGTCGCAAATACCAGAATTTCTCATTATTTGTCACCCAGTGTTTGAATGTCTCGATGACGTTTCGGTGAGACACCCGGACCATCTGTGTGCTAGGATTGACAGTGAAAGTATCAGTGACTATCCAACTTGGATAAAAAAAAAAAGAGTCCGGAAAACAGCGATAATGAGGGGATAAAAAAATACATCCAACACAAGACTTGAGAAAAAAAAAATCGCCGCAGTTATGTGTGCGCGTTATCCACTGTGTCAAGAACTTTTTGCTATGGAGATTGACGAATATCCTGGTTTGACCGGTGGGAAAATAAATTTAACTCACTCAACGAGAGAGGTGAATTATTCGCACGTAGTTACTTGATATAGTCGTGAGGGAAAAAAAAAAAACAAAGGAGGAATGTTCTTTTGTTCATGAGTCTAAGGAAAGTCTAAATATATCCCCTATCTGACTTTCCAACGTACTGGTAAATCTGGGTATTATCAACACTGTTTACAAAACTTTATCCAAGTGCTGGAGTCGTGGAAAGATCTAGCAATTTGTAATCCTTGTTCAGCAATGTTGAGTGTTATCATTTCTAGAGTATCACGAGTATTTGATTTTCATCTGGGATGAGTAAAGTTGATAATCGAGTGAAATAATTCGATAATCAGTGAACGAAGGTGTTTAGAATGTGGACATATTGATGGATTGGGTGGAAAAATTGATGAAGTGTTGAGAAATTAGGAACGAGAATTCAGGGGATGCCTAGCCTACACTCGCTCGTCGTACGACGAGCTAATCCACTAATGGAGATGGGCACAGCAACAAGTTCTGTGACAGTTAATCCTCCAAAGGTCAGCCAGAAGAATGATCTTGCTAATAAACTGGGTGGTATTAAAATTCCGTTGGTGAGAAAGGAATCGAGTGTTAATAACTTGTCGTCGATCGAGAGGAACTCGATGAGCAGAGGTGCTGATACACCTCTCCTCAGGCCAGAGAGCAGTGCAAGCCTTGAGGCACGTGGTGGCAGCTGGATTAATCTAGCGTCAAAAACAAATTTGAGAAAGTGCGAGACATCCGTGGGCCTCAGTACACTAGCCCTCGACAATCACAGGCCCATTAATCGGAGTAGAGTTTGCTCCAGATGCTCAAGCTTGTTGTCACTGGCCTCGAGTTCCCGTTACAGCCTTGCCGCTGGAAGTTTTGTACCCGCTGCACCCTCTCAGGGAACAGTCAATCAATTTTTGTGTAAAATTTGTCTCCTCGATGTTTCATTATCGAAAATCTTCAGGATTGAAGGATGCGGTTGCTACTACTGTAAAGACGTGGGTACAATTGCAAAAAATTACAAACAATTTTTCATCCCCATTCAACAATTATATTGACCATAATAATTATACTGTAATTAAATGACTCCACAGTGTATGAAAGGGTACGTCGAGTATGAAATCGAGGCCGGAGCGTACGAGATAAGTTGTCCAGATGCTCAATGCGACTGGGCATCAGTACTCACCCTCACCGAGATGTCCACCCTGGTGACTCCAGAATTAATGGAGAAGCATCACAAGTTTCGACTAAACAGAGGTAAATAAATTGTTGAGAGTGATTGGCATTTGTGGACTGGCCAGATGAACATCTCAATGGGATATTTAATTGAAATTCCAGACGTTTCCATGGACAAGGAGCGCGCTTGGTGTCCGCGTGCTGGCTGTGAGACAATATGTTCAGTAAATAGTAATGGAAGTGGTGGTACATCACCAGGACCTGTCCACTGTCCCAACTGCTCGACAGACTTCTGCTCGGTGTGTCGTGAGCCCTGGCACAACGGTGTGTGCACTAATCTCCCAATGGGAATTCCCTTCGACAACGATCACATCAAGTGCTGTCCCATGTGCTCTGTACCCATCGAGAAGGACGAGGGCTGCGCGCAGATGATGTGCAAGAGATGTAAACACGTTTTTTGCTGGTACTGCCTGGCTTCCCTAGATGTGAGTCAATATTAATAATTAATGATGCTTATGATTCATCGATTGATGATTCAATTATTTAAATTATTCAAGGATGACTTCCTACTGCGGCATTATGACAAGGGACCCTGCAAGAACAAGCTTGGTCACTCCAGGGCGTCTGTTATTTGGCATCGAACTCAGGTTATCGGTATTTTCGCTGGTTTTGGTCTTTTACTTCTCGTTGCTTCACCTCTTCTTCTACTCGCTGCACCCTGCATCGTGTGCTGCAAGTGTCGGGCGTGTGGCTCCTCCAGGCTCGATCAGGAAGCTGGAAATCATGAGGATACCTCAACGTAAGCTAACAACTGGGATATATCACTATTGAAATCACACACTCGATCAAAGTCCAATCGAAATACTGACGACTATTTTCAGTTTTCCTTCGGTATTCAATTAATCATCGAATTTTTCATCGTGACGCTTCTGTTGTTCGGCCTTTGATTGTTCATCTCTCTTTTTTTTTTCACTCATTGGTTTTTTTTTTTATTACAAGACTTACGTCATTGACATGTAAATTTTGTTGATTCCTTTAACGTTATATATATTTTTTCTTATCAATGAGAAACAAAGATGTTTGCCGTGAAGAATTAATAGAATGATAGGAGGAGAATAATTTATCATTGGAAATTATTCTTTGTCTTCTTTCACGATAAAAATCATCGTTTTTGATTTAATATTTATTGATTGAATTCAATATTTATCGACTTTGCTGATAGTGTTCGATTAATCTCTAGGGATTGAACATTCCGGTTGCTTGGAGAAACCAATGATTTCACAATTTTTTACCTATTCTCAGCTTTTGAGGTAGATTTAAAGGGGGGGAATTGTCGAGATGAAACGAAATATATTATGAAGTGTTTCATATTTTTGAATAATAATAGAGTCTACATAACATTTATCGACGTAAGATATTTATTTGTTGCATTTGACGATCGAAGTATTGACTAATTTTGAATAATTTATGTGGAAAATTGAGGAACGAGTGGTAGGAGGAGGAGAAGGGAGGGGGGGGGGGATAGACAGGTTGTACAGTCTCTTTCGATCTTGTGAAATCGATTATCCAATTTTTCGTTGAACTAATAATACTAATGTGATAAATACGTGAAAAATTTCTGTATTTCGTGAGGAGTCAGTCAATGTAATTTAAATGATCATCTTTCATTCTTAATATTAAGAGACGAAGATACGACGAGAACGAGAGAGTTACCATTGGGGTTTGATCATTCGTTTGATTGAGGTGAATACAAATAAAATATAATGCAATAACGACTAAATACTTATTATTTACGTGAGTGAGGGACTGATGAGACAATTGGACCAGAAATCATTGTAATGTGTATGTAATGTTAATAAGAGAGCGATAATGGGTGATTATTGACTCGATTTGTCGAGAATATAGTAATATATTAAGATTCGATGAGACAGCGTTTGAATATCGATTCGTACTGGTGTTTTAACAATTTATTTAAATCCAGAGACCTGCATTTTTTTATCAGTGTGCGTGCTAATTTTCTAATACTTTAATTTGTTGTACTGCCCGCAAATATCTTTCTTCTTCTTATTTTTATTATTATTATTTTTTATATTAATCATGCCAAAGAGGTTGTTCTGCATCGTGAGCGGCACATTTGTCAAGCTAGTTAATAATAATGAGGTCTAACAATTATCCAATTAATCCTGAAACTCAGTTTCCCTCATTCACTAATCCGATACAATAAATAATTATCAGCAACATTTTTCTCTGTTGATTAAGACGATAAAACAAAAGGTCTATGGACATTCCACTGAAGGCATATTGTGCCTGTCCACCTCTGCGCAAACCTAAAAATTGTTGTACATAATAAAAAACAACTTAGTGACGAATACCTTCGGCTTCTTTTTTTTTTAAATAACCAACAGCTTAAAAATACTCAATACCTGATAATCCCTCGA
Organism: Fopius arisanus; assembly: GCF_000806365.1. Taxonomy (NCBI): domain Eukaryota; kingdom Metazoa; phylum Arthropoda; class Insecta; order Hymenoptera; family Braconidae; genus Fopius; species Fopius arisanus. The sequence continues at coordinate 27,337 of NW_011887831.1, forward strand.
TCCTCCCTCGATTTGAAATATTTTTTTACCCCCAGATTGATACACAGGTACACGGAAGTACCTGCCAGGTCGTTAGTATTTTTTTTTTCGGCTCGAGGAGTAAAAAAAAATGAAAAAAAAAAAAAAAAAACGATGCGCGCGTGTGTCTGTTGACGGAGCGATAGAGAATGGCTACCCGGAGGCAGTGGAAACCCCCTGGCGTCTCCGACTGCCGAATAGGTGCAGGTGTATAATACCGAGAGTAAAAAAAAAAAAGCACCGACAGCAGATCCAGAGAGAGAAAGAGAGAGAGAGGTAGTGGGGAAAAAAAAAAGGAGAAAAATCAACGACACGGGGAGAGGGGTAAAAAAGTAGTCGAGGGAGAAAGAACGATAACGCCAGGGTGGTTAGGAGGTCCGGCCTCTGGGTCGATATATCAGGGCTCGGGGTGCAGCTGTCTGTCAGGCACGCGGACTCCACGCTAGACGACGTTGAGAAAAAACTGCTCACTAGTGCTTCTGGGTAATTTTTCATCGTTGCAACGGACGACAGAAGCGGCCGGCGATGGGGTGAGGGGGAGGCGTTGCCACAGACCCCATCTACTCCGAGAGACGGAGGGAAAAAAAAAAAAAAATGTCGTGTGTGTGTGTGAGCCACCCGATGCCACCCGATGCCACCCCATACCACCCCATACCACCCCATACCACCCCATACCACCCCATACCACCCCATACCACCCTACATCACCCTATACAAGCCCATCCACCCATCCACCCCATTTCACCTCATCCACTCCCTTCACCTCCGGGTGGAGACCCTCCTCACGAAATCCCGACCACTCCATCCTTTTTTCTCCCACCCCTTTCTCTCGAGTAGAAAAATTTCGCATGTGCACTGGTATCAGTGTGAACTCTCTTTCCCAGTGATACACAAAGAGAGTTCAACACACACGTTCACCGGGGGGGATGAGAAAAAAAAAAAAAAAAAACCCCCTGCACCAGACGTCGAACAGAACAAGGCGTCCCGACGCTCTACGAACTCTGCAGGGCCCTCTTCCATCCCCACCAAATCCCACCCATCCCCCTCGTCGCAACATTGTGCTTTGCAGGGGTAAAAGTATACGAAACGAGTGGGGAGGATCGATTTTTACTGGGGCAACACCCCCTGCCACCCCACCGCATGCAACCTGCAATTCCTCCCACCGCACGTTTTTTTTTTTCCTAACCCCACCCCCCAGCCCCCTCTCGCCCCCTCTTGCCCCCTCTTGCCCCCTCGTGTCTCACCGCCTTCTCCGCACCTCATCCTCTCGTTACTCTTTTTTTTTTATCCTCTTTATTCTTTTTGCACACACACACGTGCATCTCTTTCCCACGTACTTGTCCTCCCCCCCCCGAATTCACCACCCCCTCCAGCCCCCGCTGGGGGTCCTAATGCACCGTCTCTTCGTGAACCCTTCGAGACACTCTCTTTTTCCATTCCACTCCCCTTTTCCACCCTCTCATGCACTCTCTCCTGCACCGCACTTTCGTTATACCACCCCCCAGCTCCCTTCCACCCCCTCCAGAACGCCCTACGATTTTTCTTGATAATCCAGCACGAAGCTCCGTCGAAAGAAAATAACCCGCGATGTCATTATTTTTTATCTTACCTTCTATTTTATTTTTCAAAGTGGTTTAGCCATGAGATTCCCTGAATTTACTACTGGAGACTAGGGCAGAAGTAGAAATGAAATTTTGCGATGAAAGGGGGAAGTGATGGGGTCAAGGACAAGATTGGCCCCTCCATTTTGCTTCTTTTACAACTTGTGAAACGAATCGAGTGCCAAGAAGTGGCTCGTCGTATTCCAGAAAAAAAAAAAAGGGTGGAAA
>NW_011887831.1:29258-39403 GCF_000806365.1 Fopius arisanus
GGGGAAGAGGGACAAGGGGGGAAGCTGGGTGATGGGGGTGACAAGAGGAGGAGAAGAAAAGCACATTGTCCTGAAGAAATAAAACAGGAAGAAAATAATAAAAGTGAATAGAAAGATCTCGAGGGAGGAAAATGGACAGTTGTTGTTGGGGTAGAGGTGTGGGGTTATGGAATTCAGGGGCGCCAAGTTGTTTTGGTTTTCTTTCATTGGAAGTAAGAATCGCGACGTACACCAGACGGGGGCAACTGGCCTGAATGGACCCTCACAACGGTAGTCGGTTTGCCCCACTAGTGCCCTACTACTCCTCTTCCTTTTCCTCGTCGTCTTATTCTCCATCTTCCTTCGTCTTCTCAATCTTTTATTTTCACCCACCTCAACCCCCTTTTTATTTAACCTTTCTTCTTTTTTTTTTACATTTTTTATTATATCTTTTGTGGTTTGCCCCGCGCCTTCGGTCACTTGTTCCCCAGCTCTCTTTATTTTTCGGTATCTCCTCTTCTTTTTTTTTTTCCAACTATCTTCAAATTTTTTACGTCTCTCTCTTCTTTATTTCAAACAGACGCGCTTCCTCGTGTCGCTTGCATTATTGTTGTGGTTTGCCTTTTTTTTTTTCTTTCTTTTCGTTATTCTCACTTGGCACACGCTATTCAACCATTCAGGATGACACTTCTTTCTGAATCGCTTCATCAAGGCCGACGAGGCCTTTGCAAATTTATCCATTTCCTCTCCACCATTTCACATTCAACTGACGATAAATTACACGTCGATGACGTATCAACGAAAAATTTTCATTCATCCCCACGATTTTTTTATTTCATCCCAACCCTAATTCATTAATTCAAATAAATTATCAATAAAAAAATAAAAACACCAATTAATTATTTTTAATTATCAATCTAATCACCACTCCGATATCATCCCTTAATATTAATATCATTATCATATCATGTAATTGTTAATCGAATTATCCCGCGCCTCGACACGTCATCTAGACGTCACCCCCATTTTGTCCCGCGCAAGAAAAAACAGGAAAATGGCGGCCTAAGGAACTCCCACTCCGTCACCCTCCACCGGAGGATGAGAATAAACATCCGTCGACGGAATGCTGTCCCCGATTATACGGTCCTATCGTCAAATAAATAACTTGTAAACATACAGAGCCAATTGTTACTGGTTTATAACAAAGGGTTGGAGTTGTATGGAGCAATGGAGATTCACTCAACCGCTATCGTTTTAAGATTATTCCACCTGGCCGAAAGTTTTCCAGTTTGACACACAATCGAGTGTTGAAGCGATCATTCATAATAATAACCATTATAACATATAAACACGATAGACTAAGTACGGACTGGAGTAATCAGCTTGGGGATGAAATTTGTTATGATAGTTAACGAGCAATTGCCCGCGGTTCATTAATCATTCGTATAATTTCTTTTTTTTTCTCTCTCTCTCTCTCTCTTTTTTTTCATGCCGTGTCTCCATTAGACTATTGTTAATCCAACTATTAATAAATCACCCGTAACCGTTTTTACCCCATTCTAGGTGCTCATCATGTAACTCATTTACAGCCAATTAAACAGTTTAAACGGCATTTTACGAGGGCTTATCGGTACTTACGGCCTTTCGAGTGGCACTAAATTTATTTTTATAATCGTTTGGGATGAAGATATCTGTTTTTATGGTATCGTTTATCCCTGCACCCCCGAAATACGCTAGTACTTGGGGATAAATTAATAGAATAAAGGAATTCAAGGTCTTGTAGGGAATTGTCCTCGCGGTTTTATCGCGGCTCTCTCCAATCTTCTCATCTGCACCGACAGATGGCGATCGCCTAAACAACATTTTTTTTATTCATATTAAATATTAATTAAGATATTTATCACCCGCAACATCCGGTACCGATTGCCCGTCGATTTCCGGTGAACGGGGAATACCTGTCGATTTATTCTCAAATCACAGACTCAATACAAATTTTTTTATTATCCAATGGCAATTTGTTTTATTGTCTTGGATAAAATATCTTTATTAAATTTTTTATTTTATCAAAATCAGGGGTTGAGTAAATTTTGTTTGGAGTATCTCGTGTGGGAATCGGTTATAATGAGAAATAATTTCAGTGGTATGCGAAAAATGTCGCATTGTCCAGTAATTTTGAGAATAATAAATTCGCGAATGCGAATGTCGCGGGTGATTCACGAGATTCTCGCGGGTACCGAGGAGTTTGTAAAAACAAAATGGATGAATCAGAGACAGCATGAGCCAATGGATCGCCAAAGAGGCATTTGTGATTTTTTTTTCTAAAAAAATCCTCATCCCCAAGGGGGTGGCAAAAGGGGGGGTAAAAGTTTTAGGGAGATTGTGGTAAGTTTTAGGGATATCCAGAGTCTCTGGAGTATCTCAAGATGATCCTGGGGCGGTCTGCGTGTGTGGCTCTCCGGATGGTCGAGTCCAGGGAGACGAAGAGACAGGAAATGAGGGAAAAAGAGAGGGAAAAGAGAGAGATATTTGGAGAATCGAGTGTTCACGGTGCACCGCGTCATCGGAGCCTGCAGCCGCCACTCCGCAGGAGCAGATACGCGTTCCCTCCGCCTCCCATACTTTTTTTTTTCCCTCATTCCTCCTCATACCTCCTCATACCTCCTCACCACCCTCACCACCCTCCCCAACCCTCCTCCAGCCCCACCAAACCCACGGGTAAACAAAAACTCGGGTGCAACGTTGTCGGATCTTCCCGCTCCAACGTACCCCAACCAGGGTACCCACAGCCCAACCTCCCATTGGCTACCGCATTTTTCTTTCTATTTTCTTTTCCCTCCATTCTCACCTCTCCCTCATTTTTTCCACTCTCTCTCTCTCTCTCTATTGCCCTCTCATATCCACTCACAACTCCAGGGGATACGTATGTCCTCCTCAAGCCGATTCTAAAACCACCGACGGGAGGGGAAACTCCAGAGGTGGTGGGACATAGCTACGGAGGTGGAGAGAGAGGTGCATAGGAATTCCCTCGGCCTCGCGACACCCTCTCCTCTTCACCCGCGGATTCCATGTTCTCCAGCCACCTATCCGTGATTCTCCTTCTCTCCAGCCTCCCCTCATACGACCTTTTTTTTTTTTTATCCTCTTCCCTGGAGGTGGGGAACACTATCCCGAACCTCTCCTACTCTTGCAGTGACTTTGCCACTCCTGTCCGCTCGCCCACCCCCTTTTTTTTTTTCACTCTTTTCTCTCTCTCGTTTTTCTTTTTTTTATTACCCATCCTCTTCATCTACCTCCTCCCACCTCCTCCCACCCCCTCCCACCCCCTCTTATTCCCCTCTTATTCCCCTCTTATTCCCCTCTCACCTCCTCCCACCAGATCCTCCTCTTGGCGAATTCTTCACATGCAACCCCTCTCACTCCTGCACGCCTTACACTTTTGTATGTTTAAATTGGGTTGCGTTCTACAATCGGTGAGCGTTAACTGAATCCTTAATTACTATTCTGATTGCATTTCGTCGTTGCCCTGTTTGCCGTCTCCTGGACTGACGTCTCTTCTGGATTATTTTTTTTAAATTTATTTTTAATTTTTGATGGACTGGGAGGGGATCTTCTCGGTGGCGAGAGTCCGGGATGAGTCAAGAGGGTTTTGTGGTGAGGAAATTGTTTGGGTGATGGTGATTGTCAGGGTCACTTGACTCCTGTCTGAGCAACTTCTCGGAAAGACCAGACAGGTATGCATCCAGTGTGCGTCATGAGGGTTTTAACGACCGGTTCAATCGGTTTTTATTGCGTGTTCTTCCACGGTTTCGTTGTCCGACTCACGAAAAATCGCGAGATCGCGAATTAAGTACACATCCGTTTGCTTTCGACTAAACGAAGATTAAACGGATAATCAATAGCTCATTAACAATTCCTAATAAAATATATAATATAATAATAATCTTCATTTTTATTAATTGAGATTCAATGAGATAAACCGATTTCCCGAGAAAAATCAATGATTCATGAACAATTCGTACTAAAATTACATCCATTTCCATTATAATTAATTAAATTTAATAGAGTAATGACTAATGAGGTGGGCTTTAATTACTCCCTAATGTTGAATGAAACCTCCGAAAAATGATGTACCACCGTTGACGCCCCAGACGTTAGCATTCCAAACATTGAAACTCCGTTTTCCGGTTTCTGTGCTGAAACTTTGAAATTGGTTTACGCCACTTGTTTTACCTATTCCGTTTGCAAAGCTATGACCCGAAATTCTCATTGCCCATTCCATCACCAAAGCACTAACCTTGTATCTCGGAAAAGCCCCCCACAACCATGTGCCATAAGCTGACTCCATGCAACTATTGCGTCGACCTGTTGCGCTTCATTCATTTTAGTACTGATTCACTACCTGACCCTCTACAATCTCACCCCCCCATGTACCTCCCTCACCCGGAGTATTCTTGGTCCCTTTGGATGACGCGTTTAACCCACCCCGGAAACTGCGAAACTTTTCGATACTAACGGCTTGACGGTTTCCCTCCTTTCACGTCGTAAAACCGACGAGACACCGACAACGACTCTTTCATGACTGTCCCCAAGTCACACTTTTTTTTTTAAAACTCAATGGAAATAAAAAAAAATCATCCAACCGTCTGCCGGAAATACGAGGAATTTTTCCCCTCTCCCCCTTTTACCCCTTTCCCTTTTTTTTTTTTATTGTTTCGGGTTGATGATGCGGACGATGGGGTGAGGGCAAATCGAGGGGATGATGCTCCCGACACCGGTGATTTTCAGGGGCAACAGGTGTACACGATATATGCATAATGCAAACACACGCGTTCAACTGCGTTTGCCAATTTTTTTTTTTATTCCTCTCTTTTTCGTTTATCCACACCTCGTTTTATCACGAGTGATAAATTCCGTCTCGTCTGGGCTATCATTTTTTTACTTCCATAATTTTTTCATTACAATAGTCAAATTACAAATTGATTTACCGATCTCAATTTTTATTCCCGGGTTTAATTGATTTTAAAAAAATTGAACATCAATTTAAATAAAAAATAATGATATTCAAGTGGATATTAATAGCCCAGGGGATGACGATCATCCCCTGGGGAACCCCACGGGAATAAACTACGACGCGTGCCGCAAGACGCAAGACGCCAGGATAATTAAAACTTTTCTGTGTAAAGATAGTTTGGCCCAGCGCCATCACAATTCATGGGTCATGTTACCCTCTCCCCCTTCCACCCCTTCCACCTCTTCCACCCCTTCCACCCCTTCCGCCCCTTCCACCTCTTCCACCTCTTCCACCCCTTTCCACCCCCTCACCATGAAACCATTAAAATCCCTGTCCCATGTCCCATGTCCCACCACAACTCGAATTTTCTCCTGCAATAAAAAAAGGTACTTCCTCAAAAACCAATTGCCCCCTATCTACCACCCCCCTCCACCTCAAACACTCAACTTTCTTCATCACCTGCAGAAAAAGCTTCATTCCATGATTTTTCCACTGAAGAGAGAGTTTATAATTAACCTCCATAGAAAATTTATGAAAGTGGTCAGTAACGTTCATCCACCAACACGTCGTTATCCTGGAATTAATGATTTTCATTTTTCCATCAATCTATTGATCCAGAGAGAGAGAGGAAGAGAGAGAGGAAAAGAGAGAGGAAGAGAGAGAGAAATAGAGAGAGGAAGAGAGAGAGAAATAGAGAGAGAAAGAGAGAGAGAAATAGAGAGAGGAAGAGAGAGTGAGAGAGAGAGGAAAAAAGTTTAGTGATTGAGGCATGAGGTGCGTGCGATGAGAGGCATCCTGGCGACTGGAGGTGGAGATATAAAAAAAAAAAGGGAAAACATGAGAAATAAAATTTGTACGAAGTGAAAAGAGGCGATGGACGATGGCAGTGAGCTTGACCGAGTGGCGCTTGGCGAGGCCGGCCGACGCCCTTCCTCACTCCTCCCCCAGGTCCTCCTTTTCTCCTCTTTTACTTTGAGATTCCCCCCTCCCCCCTTCTCTACCATTCCTTGTGCCCCCTCGTTTGCCTTTTTTACGGAACTTGGTGCTGCCGTTGTGTACCATCTCCCGTTTATTTTTCCTCTCCATTTTTTAACCCCCTGGTTCTTTTAATATTTTTCTTTTTGCTCCCTCCTGAGCAAAACCAGCATCACTTTTTACCTCTTTTTTTTTTTTCTTCTTCTCCCCTCTTATTCGTCGTTTTTATTTTTTTTTTTTTTTATTTTTACATCTCCCCGATTTTTCGTCTCGTTCTAGCTGCAGAGGATACACTCCCTTGGCTGCGCGCGGTACCACACCTGCATAGATTTTTCTATTCGCGATCACCGAGAGTATCCAGGCAGCTGTGCCCGCCCCAACTCTGAGTTCCTCTCTTCGCCATCCTCTCGTACCTCTTGTACCTCTCGTTTTGGGGAGGGGAATGAATTTCTCTCTCAGTTGGTGTAGCCGTGCATCCCGATGCTAATACTCGCCCGAGGCGCCCTCCACTTCCCCCTTTTTCTCCCCCCCCCTTTTCCTCTCCCTTTTCCCCTTTAACCCCTGATCCTCCTCATTCTTCCCCCTGTCCATCCCCCTTTTTCCCTCGCGCCTCTCCCCATTCCCTCCCTCTTTCCGCTCACTGTGCACTATTCAACTGGCCGCTCCTTCCTTTTTTTTTCTCTCGCGCTTCTGGAAAATTGAGAAAAAAAAACGAGACAAAAAATTCTGACACGATAATCGAATGCATCGGGGATGGAAAAAACTTTAGCAAATCGCTGTTTCGGGGATTTTCCCGGAGTTTTTTTTTTTTTTCGTTTTTAGATAAACGGGAAAAGTGGGAATAAGTGAATTGTACGGTCTTGGATGTCAATAGGAGATTTTTTTTTTTATGGGGAAATCTTTGGGAAATTCTCGATGGAGTATTGATTACGGAATTTTAATGGAGATTTTTTATTTTTTGGGGAATTGGAAAAATTTTTATTGGGTGGTTGGATTTGAGGAATTCGGGATTCAAATTAACCGCGTTAGGGCTGTCTGGGGAGGAAACGAGATTTTCGAGATATCGATATTGAAATGGCGATTTTTTACGGTTTTGGGATTGGGTGGGCCGTCGTCAGGGGTCAGGGATTCATGACGAATCAACAGGCGTCGGACTTTCGCCCTTTAAATTCTGTCGATTTTCTAGAAATCGAAATAATTCCAGAAAAATCATTTCGCTCAGAAATAAAAATTTTTTAATATCAGAAAGATAAATCGGCGAATTAATTCCAAAAATTTCATTTCCGAAAAATAAATCGGCGAATTAAATCCCAAAAATGTCATTTCCAAAAAATGAATCGATGAATTAATTCCAAAAATTTCATTTCCGAAAAATAAATTGGCGAATTAATCGTAGAAATTAATTCTCCCAAAAATAACTCGGCGAATTAAATCCCAAAAATTTTGATTTCCAAAAAATAAATCGGGGAATCAATCCCCAAAATTTAATCCCCAAAAAATAAATCGTCAAATGAATTCCAAAATTTCATCTCCGCGAAATAAATCATCGAATTAATCCCAAAAGTTAAATCTCCGCAAACTAAATCAGTGGATTCCCCCCAAAAACGTAATCCCCAAAATATAAATCGGCGAATGAATTCCAAAATCGTAATTTCCAAAAAAAAAACCGTCTCACATGAAACCAAAAATTATCAGATGATGAGTGAAACGTGCACGTGTCTGAACGAAACTTCTCATGCAGCTAAAGTCATTAGAGAGGGTTAAGAAGAGAAAGAGAGAGAAAGAGAGAGAAGGAGTTCCGGTCATTACAGCCCCATACGAAATGGGAAAATACCAGAATTACTATTTCGTTTAACTCCCGGCCATGAACGAGGGCAGAGAGAGGACTTGAACATCTGCAGCAGAATTATATCTATATATATAGCGTTAGATGACGGATGGGGACAGTTGTTGCATCTTGCACTGCTCCCCAGAATATCTTTTCCCCTCCGCGAGATGCCCCCGCGGCTGACCGTCTCGCGCCACCCCTCCCACCTCCCCTCCATCCACAATCTTTTTATTTCTCCCCAACTCCTTCGTCTTCTTCTCCCATCGGCTTATCTACCATCATCTCCTTCCCCAGTAGTGAATATCTACCCTGACTTTGTAGACTAATTATAAATCCCAACATCAATTTTTTATCTCCCCAATTTCCCAAAAATTCTCCGCCCCTGATGGGGTGAATCAATATAAATTATTTAAACATTAACCCTAATTAATTTTAAATCTTAACATCAATTCCACTCTGTATTAACGGATAAATAATGCATTAATTATTTACATTTTTAATAAATAATATAAATGATACGAAAAAAGTTGTTGAAATTCAAATGCTTGAACTGGATTAAAAAATGGAATAAAAAAAATCATTGAATACCGATGAATTGATCTCATCAGATCCCTGACGGATTTATCGATCCGATAAATAATGAGGCGAGTGGTGAAAAAATTTATTGAAAAATAATCTAGGTGATATGAAAATCCAGCAGCCGGATTGGATAGGTAAAAGTGAGTCGATGGACTTCCGAGTCTCCGGCGCTCCTAAATCTAACGGCTTTGTCGTTTTTATCGAATTTATCCGGAGGGGAATGCCTTGGCCAATGAACCCCCCACCACGTGCAAACGAATAAAAAAAAAAAAAATTCATTTCAATGTAGCAATTAGAAAAAAAGAAGAAAATTCTCACCGTCAGTGTAAAAATAAATAGTGAATGCCAGGAGCACTCGCTTGAGATGTTCCCCTGGGCTTCCGTTAGACTGAGTTTTCAACTCAGGAATAGGTGGAGTCTGTGATTGGCCGTGGGGATGGTGTACCCAGAGTGCCAACCGGTTCTTCCACCGAGTTCTCCGCGCTAAAAAATAATCCACCATTATTTATTCTTTTTTTTAACGCCCTGCCTACATCCAGATCCGCGGGATTCTAATGGAGCTTCATTCAGATACATGTTCAGAAAAATTGGAGGGGGGAGGAGGAGGAGGGGTGGAGGGGTTGAGAGGTAGATGGAGGAAGAGGAAAAACACGATAGGTAGCAATTGATGATAAATAATACAAAAAAGTATCGAGAAAATCGATCGGAAAGGGGCGGTTGAAATTCATCACGATATTTTGCACTTTGAGCACCTGAAAATCTCGTAATCTCACAGATGACTCTTTTCCGCTCTCAATATTATAGTTTTTCCCTGTAGGAAGTGTCTCGTAATCTAACTACACTCGATATCCCGTCGTTAAAACCTGTTCAACGGATAAATAAACGAGTGATTGACACTCGTATGAAAAAAAATCAATCAACAAAATGATTTATCGTTAAAGTACAAAGCGATCGGTCAGTTTTATCGGGATAATTAATTCCCTCAGTACCAAAAATCACTGGCCAATCGATGAGTAGATATTTAAACCTTGCGTGTCAGTCCCATCTCTGGGACCGATGCACTTCCACGCCCATACACCTTTCGCAATTATCCACACGAATACCCAGCACACCATCTCCAAGGAAAAATCATTTCTATTTTCCTTCTCCAATCACCAACCCAATTTTAATTATCTGTCCTCTCTCGGTTGCTCATCAAACCGCTACGAAAATAACATTTTTGTTATCATTCAATTTCCCTTTTATTTTTCCCAGGGAGTTGGAAAAACTCGGGGTTACCGTGTGTTTTCCTTGTTTTTCCAAACGGTCTTCACGAATTTTTCCGTTTATTCTCTCCGCCTATCTATCGCTCCCATTTCTCCTGTTTTCATTTTATTTTTTTCACTCCCTCTTTCCTTTATTTTTCGGTTTTTGCTAGAGCGATATAACGGAGCCACTGGTGCCATTCCCTGTTTTCTTTTCCCGAGTCAATTGCCTTGGGTCCAATAGCGCGTCGCTCTGACGATCATCCGCCCAGCTTTTTGCTACTCACAGGCTAGTCCAACACTCTTTCTCTCTTCTCTCTCCTCTCTCCTCTTTTCTCTGCCCCCTCTGTGTCCGTGGTCAAGGCTGATGGAGCGATGGAGATAGGCTACTCCCTGGAGGAACGACGAGGCAATAACTGAGAGCACAAAGGCGTCGGGACTAATTTCATTTTTTTTTTTCTCCAATTTTTTTCATCATCTCGATATTCCAGTGCATTAATATATTCTGAAAATACCTGGTGGGGTGGGT
>NW_011887831.1:39468-42703 GCF_000806365.1 Fopius arisanus
TGGGGTGGGTGTTTAGTTGGTGGAGTGGGTGGGTGGGATGGGTGGACTCTAGGAATCGCGTGATCCTATGATTTCGGTGGAATTTCGTGTCAGGGACCAGTTACCCTGGGCAAGTCCGTGGGCTTTTCAATCTCATGAAAAAAAAAAAATGAGATAGTGAGATAGTGAGACGAAACGGTATCAGTCTCGGTGAATTTAAAATGGAGATGCGAGGGTGAATCACATGTGGAGATGATATTCGCGGATGGACTGGTGAGAAAATATACTTGAGGATGAGTGGGGGGGGTCGTCGGGTTCTGAGGATGGGGGTCTTAATTTTAGGCGCACCATTCCCCAGGACTAGACTGACCCACAAAAGATTCTGCATGCCAAATAATTTTACTATATTTTAGATAAATAAATATATTTTATAATTTTAATATTGAGGAGTTAGAATTTTTGATACATCATCTCCAGGGAATAGACTGTGGGTTGATAATCAATTGATAACGAATTGATAACGAATTGATGAGGAATTGGTGAGGAATTGGTGAGGAATTGGTGAGGAATTGGTTATCTGGCGCAGCTAGTGCTATTTACATCGGTCCCATGGCATTCTCCGGATGTTTTCGCCATTTTTGTTATTTCATTTGCTACAATTTTATTTTTTTCCCCTCCGATCCCCTTTTTTTATCGTTGGGAAGTTTGTTGACCTTGCGAACGCGCGAAACGCCAAGAATACAGCGAATGAGAGGGGTGGGAGGAAAGGGGGAGGTGAACGGATGGGAGACGCGGTCGTGACGGCGTCGGCGGAGGGCTATGAAACGACGTAGACGACGGGGTCCGGGGGTGGGTTCGGTGTATGTTGGCTTGGCACGAACCAGGGCGAAACTCCACTTTGTCCCTCTCTTCATCTTCGTTTTCTTCGTCTTCTTCGTCTTCTTCGTCTTCTTCGTCTTTTCCATCCTCTTCGTCTTCTCCATCCTCTCCATCCTCTCCATCCTCTTCATCTTCTTCATCCTCTTCATCCTCTTCATCCTCATCACCCTCTCTTCTTCCTCTTCTTCCTCTTCAGCATCTTCGTAGGCTTTTTCTCCCTCTCTCTCTCTCTCCCCCTCTCTTTCTCTCGTTTCTCCTTTTTTTTTTTCTTCGGATGGGGAGAGGAGTAATGGCAGACTGGGTTGGGTACGCGGGGGTTGGCACCCATATACTCCCGACGGAGAGTGGGATGAATCGTACCAGGGCGACGAACCTTCCCAGAGCGCGAAAACGTAAATTCGCGAATTCGCGAAAGCGCGAAAACGCGAGAACGCGAGAACGCGAGGACGCGAAATTACATGATTATTTCCCCTCTAAATTAAAATAAAAAATTCAATTCAATTCAATTCACAAATATTCCAATATTTTTCATCATCCTGTTGATTTTTTTTTTATTTCAAACCCACGTAATCCTGTTTTTCAGTAATACTTTTATTTGTTGTACGTGCCCGGAAAGTTGATACGCATGAACATTCGATTTTACGGTTTTACTCGGGCAATTATTCATGGGACGGAGCGGCAGGGGGGTGGGAGGAGGGGGTATGAGGGGAGGGGTGTATGAAAATTGGGCAATCGTTTATGGAGGTTTTTCGGTTTGAAAATGGAGATGAACCTGTGAATGATTTTTTGTATTTTTTTAGTGGCGCGGGGTTGGGAGAGGGTGGAGGAAGGGGTTGAATTGCCGTGAAGAGGGAGGGGTTTGACTGATCGAAAAATGAAATTTCCAACCGCACGCTAGAGGGAAATGGAGACAATGAGGAATAGAGAGGGAGAGAGAGGGATAGACCGGGGTCACCGCACCGTCATCACTCGATCCACTTTAACCTCGTGCAACAAGTGTCATTTTTGATATTTTCGCTGGCGCACAGTGATGCGGGGGTGGGTGGTAAAGGGGGTGGTTGGGGATTTAACGCTGGCGTTTTATAACACACCAGGTGATGTGTGCTGAGGGTGGATGATGTGAAAAGTGAGATCGAGCACGCGCAAGTGCGCATCGTTCATCGTCATTTACACGCGCTTTGGGCTTTGGGATTGGAATACGGCTCGCCGAGCAATGAGCATCCCCCAAAAAAAAAAAAAAAAAGAAAATGTTCCCCGTCATCCGGGAGAGTGACACGAAATATTCCACGAAAATAGCCCACTCGAGGCGACTTCAGCCGCGACTTGTTCGCGTCAACCCGTTATCGTCACTCGCCCCTCGGTTATTGTTTCAATGATAATTCGGTAATTGGGTCGGCTAGGGCATTTACCCTGGCATGGGGGGGGCACAATGGGTATGTCTGTTACTAGATGAATGGGATTGTTCAGTTATCGGTGTGTCACGTTATGTGAATTCGCTGAATAGCGCGAGTAATGCGAATTGAGGGAGTTGCGCGAGTTGGGCGAATTGCGGGTGAAGAAAAATGAAAAATTAGGAGAGGATTGAAAAACAATGGGCCCGTCTGGATTGCCTGTTGTTATCTGCATGGTATTGTTGAATTATCTTCAGTATCACGTGATGCGAATCAGGCGAATAGCGCGAGTTGTGCGAATTGCGGATGGACAAATAAATAAATAATTGAAAGAGAATTGAAAAAAACGTGCATTACCATCCAAATTCTATTGTCGAATTATCGTTAGCGTAACGTGATGCGAATTAAGCGAATAGCCCAAGTAGCGCGAGTAGCGCGAGTAGCGCGAGTTGAGCGAGTTGAGCGAATTGAGCGAATTGCGGGTGTGAAAAAAAATATTAAAAAATAAAAATAAAAATAGAGGGATGAAAAAAATTGAATGTAAATGGGAGGGGCCGGGAGGGGGGATAAAGTGTGCATGTATGAGAGAATTCAGAGTGTTCAGCGATGCGAAACCCCAGTGTATGAAGAGTCTGGAAATGTGGCGGGCAGATCTGCGGAATGGTAGAGTAAAGGGTCCAGCAAACGAGTCCGCGTGCGATGCACATTCGTTCGCGCTGCACTCCTCGTTAGATATAAATACGTCGCGACAGAGGGCAAGGAACCACGCCTGTCCGCAACGAGCTCCATGTCTCATGTATTTTCTCTCTTCCCCCTTTGCCTTCCCCCCCCCACGTGCCCCCTCTTCCCCCGCAACACCCCTCACAACCACCTCTTTACATGTGTATACGTAAATACACTCAGCCCAAGGAGCCATTGTGAATAGAAACAGAGCAACTCTTTGAGGGGCACCGGGGGGAGGGTTGGAGGGGGGTACAGGGGAATGA